>NC_048601.1:61014844-61070115 GCF_003668045.3 Cricetulus griseus
CTTATGTGTCTTTCAGCCATTTGAGATTCCTCTATTGAGAATTGTCTATTTAGTTCTGTACCCCACTTTTTATATGGATTGTTTGGGCTTTTGGAGACTAGTTTCTTGAGTTCTTTGCAAATTTTTGAGATCAACCCTCTGTCAGATGAGGGGTGGGTGAATATCTTTTCCTAGTCTATGGGCTGCTATTTTGTGTTGCTGACTGTGTCCTTTGCCTTACAAAGGCTTCTCAGTTTCAGGAGATCCCATTTATCACTGGGATAAATTGTTGATCTCAGTGTCTACGCTACTGGTGTAATGTCCAGGAAGCAGTCTCCAGGACCAATTAATTCAAGGGTATTTCCCACCTTGTCTTCTAACAGGGACAGTGTGGCTGGGTTTATGTTGAGGTCTTTTATCCATTTTGACTTAAGTTTTGTGCATGGCAATAAGCTTGGTTCTATCTGCAGTCTTCTAAAAGTCTGCAACTAGTTATGCCAGCACCATTTGTTGAAGATGTTCTCTTTGTTCCATTGTATAAATTTGGATTGTTTGTCAAAAATTAGGTTTTCATAGGTGTGTGGGTTAATTTCAGGTTTTTCAACTCTATCTAATTGGTCTGCCTGTCTATTTTTGTGCCAATACCAAGCTATTTTGAGGACTATAACTCTGTAATAGAGTTTGAAGTCAGAGATGGTGATGCCTACCAGAATTCCTTTATTGTACAGGGTTATTTTGGCTACCCTGGGTCTTTTGTTTTTCCATATAAAGTTGAGAATTGTTCTTTCAAGGTCAGTGAAGAATTGTGTTGGGATTTTGATGGGGATTGCATTGAATCTGTAGATTGCTTTTTGTTTTTTTTACTATGTTGATCCTACCTATCCAAGAGCATGGGAGATCTTTCCATTTTCTCATATCTTCTTCATTTTCTTTCGTTAGAGACTCAAAATTCTTATGGTACAGGTCTTTCACTTTTTTGGGTAGTGTTACCCCAAAATATTTTATGTTTTTGTGGCAATTGTAAAGGGTGATGTTTCTCTGATTTATTTCTCCACCAAGTTGTCATTGGTATATAGTAGGGCTACAAATTTTTGAGATAATCTTGTATCCTGCCACTTAGGTGAAGGTGTTTATCAGCTGTAGGAGTTCCCTGGTAGAGTTTTTCGGGTCACTTATGTAGACTATCATATCATCGGCAAATATTGAGAGTTTGACTTCTACCTTTCTGATTTGTATTCCCTTGATCTCCTTTTGCTGTCTTATTGCTCTAGCTTGAACTTCAAGGACAATATTGAAGAGGTATGATAAGAGTGGAAAGCCTTGTCTGGTCCTGATTTTAGAGGAATTGCATTGAGTTTCTCTCCATTTAATTTGATGTTGGCTTTTGGCTTGCTGTATATTGTTTTTATTATGTTGAGGTATGTTCCTGTTAACCCTAATTTCTCCAAGACTTTTATCATGAAGGTGTGTTGGATTTTGTCAAAAGCTTTTTTGGCATCTAGTGAGAGGATCATGTGGTTTATTTTTCCTCAATCTCTTTATATGGTAGATTACATTGATGGACTGTCATATGTTGAACCATCCTTGCATCCCTGGAATGAAGCATACTTGATCAGGGTGGATGATTTCTATGATGTGTTCTTGGATTTGCCAGTATTATTTTGAGAATTTTTGCATCATGAGTGATGCAAGTTCATGAGGGATATTGGTCTGTAGTTCTCTTTCTTATTCATTGTGTCTTCATTTGCTTTCTTTTTTTGCTCACCTCTGCACTATGTGGGGGCAGAATAGCCCATTGATCTCAGCAGAGTCAGGGTCCCTGGGTATTCAGGGACTGAATACCCTATGGGGGATTTCCAAGAGTGTACAGGTGGATGTTGGGCCCAAAATAATTTTCTTTATGAATTTGATTCTTTCAGTTTTGGGATAATTGTTGCTAATCATCCCCCACAAAGTTACTAGGAGCCCTTTGCCAATATTGATTATCTTTCCATAAGGGGGATATTTCCTCATTAGTCAAATGTACTATAATTTATGCTGGGTCCCTTCCTGTCAGTTTACAAAGTCTTAATTTGCCTTCTAAAATCAAAACAGATCTTTTCTGTATATGTTTTTATTTTTTATTCTGTTTATGTGGTAGAAATATCCATTCTAATATGATATCTTCCCTCGGCATCAAAATCCCTGATCTGTGCTTTTTGTTGTGTTATTTTTTGTAGACCTATTTAATAATGTAAATAATTGATAGGATCTCCTTTTTTGTATTTTGTTGGTGTAATCTGTAATCCCCAACCATGTAAATCTTCCTTTACTGTCCAAACATCTTTTCCAACATTCCTTCCTTAGTATCAACCAACAACATATAATCCATATAATGGTAAATTATGGATTGTGGAAATTGTTTATGAGTTATTTCCAAAGGTTTTTGCATAAAATGCTGGCACAGGGTGGGACTATTTAACATTCCCTGTGGCAAGACCTTTCATTGATATCTCTTAACCAGATGAGAATTGTTGTATGTAGGCACTGTGAAAACAAAATTTTCTCTAGCTTTTTCTTGCAAAGGTATAGTGAAAAAGCAATCTTTTAAATCAATGACTAAAATAGGCCATTCTTTAGGTATAAGAGAAGGTAAGGGCATATTGTAGAGAGCCCATAGGCTGAATTATTTTATTGATGGCTTCCCAATCAGATTTCTTTTGATATCAAATACAAGAGAATTTCAAGGGCTAATAGATTCTTTTTTTATATCCAGGATTTAGCTGTTACTGAGCCAACTTTTCTAAAGCCTCTAGCTTGTCAGAGGTCATTAGCCATTGCCCTACCCAGACAGGTTCATCTGTTAGCCATTTGAAGGCGAGGGCTTTTGGTGCTTCTGTAAGTCTGGCCCTTGTATTCTGTTTATGTACAGCCTGGATGGTTGATATCTGCTTTCTATACTGCCTTACAATATTCTTTCCACAACCATAAACTTGTTTATGATTGATATCTGATATGGCGGAATGTTAATCTGGGTATTACATTGCTGCAATAGACCATGACCCCACAGAGTTATTGCTATGTCAGCCACATATGGCCTCAGTCTTTCTCTTTGTCTTTATGGTCCTATACACTCCACCCAACTTATAGTTTGTTTTACTTGAGATAGGGTTTCAATCCTTAAGAATTGAATATATGCTTCCTGCAGGGGCCATTTTGGAAGCCAAGATTTTTGAGTTATGATAGCTGCCCTTGTGTCTTCCAGGCCTATTAGCATAATGTTATTTACTTGTACTCTTTGTTATTCTTTTGTTTAAGCTGCAGCTGCTAATATAAAGAAAGGAACAATGGATAAACAACCCACGTCGAGTTTATTTACCAGAAAAGGGAGAATCGGGGGATGGGTAGTCAGCCAACCCAAAAGGAGCTGAAAGGAAGAGAGCCAGGGGTGGGTGGCAGGACCTTTTAAAGGAAAGGTTGCATATGCACAGTGGGGCTTTGCCCCTCACAGGTCGCAATGCATGGTGGGTGAGTGAGTGCCCGTTGTTAAGGGGAGGGGTCAGGGTCATCCAGGTGTTTTGTTCTTACAATCCTGGCTGTTATTATAAAAGTTGGAGAATTGGGCATGGCAGGTTAGGGAAGTAGGGGCGAAGATGTCTTAAGGCTGCTTCCTGCTGGCCTGGGGCGTTGACCGTCTTTGGGGGGTTGGGGTGCTGCCACGTCCTGGGGTTGATTGTTGTTTCATTGTAGTCTGGGCCACTCTGGTGCCTTTTAGACCTGGCAAGATGTTCGCAGAGTAGAGGACAAGGTTAAGTTTAGAAAAAAATTTTTCTTAGGTCCTGTCACTTGAGGGGAAGATTGCAAGATGAGGGAGGGGTTCCCGAGGTGTCCCAAGATGAGGGAAGGGAAATTGGGACTGGGGAAAGGTTGGATATTACCTGGAGTGAATCTGACTTGTTTGGATCTGCTTCGGCTCCCTGGAACTTATAAGAGTCCTTAAAGTTTGGGAAAACATAAAGATTAGACATATTAAATCAAATCTAGGTGGTATGAAATCTTTCTGGCAACCTTTAACCAGAAGGCACAAACACTTGGTGGTCCTGTGTCTTTAGATCCATGGCTTTTAGGCTGGCATTCCTGTAACAACAGCTAAGTAAGTTATTGTGAGATACTTTGGGAATTAATGAGCAGAGTGTAATTAGAAGCAGGAAAGTTTAAATCAGCCTTGTAAAAATTGAGCCTTATTCTTCTGAAATAGGAGGCAAAGTAGATGATTTCAGTGTCCTCTGAAACCTAAGGGAACAGGGTCCTGTTGTAGAAACTGTGTATGAAGGGTGAGTCTCAGGTGGAGAAGTAAAGGGCTTGAGGTGGGATAAGTGAATCCAGTGGGGAAGGCCCTCAAGCTTAGCTGCTGTTGGAGTGACAAGAATTACTTTGAAAGGGCCCTTCCACTTAGGAGACGGGGGGAGGGGCTCTGGTCTGGAGGAGAAAGAAATACTTGATCCCCTATGTTAATTGGAGAGGTACAGTGGGTGGCACATGGTCGAGGTAGAGAGTGGCCAGCAAATTCCCAAAGGAGGGAACGGAGATGATGAAGTAAAGGTGTGAGCAAGCGGTCAGGGAGAGGCGAGAGTTTAGGTGAGAGGCCAGGTGTTAGAGCCGGCCGCCCGTACATGAGTTCAAAGGGTGAGATGAAAAATGGTTGTTTAGGGAGAGCCCTAAGCCTGAAAAGGGCCAGAGGCAGAAGCTTTACCCAGTCAAGGTGAAGTTCCTGTGACATTTTAACCAGAACAGTCTTTAAAGAATGGTTAGTTCTCTCCACCTTCCCTGAGGACTGAGGGTGGTATGGAATATGAAAATGCCAAGGAATATTGAGAGCTTTAGACAGGGTTTGAGAGATCTGAGAGGTAAACTCAGGACCATTGTCTGACTGAAGAGAGGCTGGAATCGCAAACCGGGGGATAATTTCCCTGAGAAGGATGTCAGAGATGTCTGAGCTTTCTTGTTAGTAGTAGGAAACGCTTCTACCCACCCTGAGAAAGTATCCACTAGTACCAGGAGGTATTTAACTCGCCTGACTGTGGGCATGTGGGTGAAGTCAAGTTGCCAGTCAGTCCCTGGGAGAGAGCCCCTAGCCTGGTGTGTGGGAAAAGGGGAGTTACGATACTTGGAATTAGGGTTTGACATCTGACAGGTTTTACAGGAGGCAGTGCTAGTTTTTAAGAAATTTAAGTCCTCAGAAGTAGGTTTGAGGTGAGCCTTGACAAACAGAGAAAGAGCCTTACTGTTAGGGTGGAAAAGCTGGTGTAAGTACAACAGAATTTGTCTCATGTCAGGAGATGGCTGTGAGGATGTGGTTGTAGTGTATGGACTCCCTGTGGTGGGTGAGGTAGATCTGGGCCTTGGAGGGCTGCAGCCCTAGCTGCTCTATCAGCCCGGTTGTTGCCCCTAGAGATAACAGAGCTGTCAGTCTGGTGTGACCGACAGTGAGTAATTCCTATAGCTTTGGGGAGGTGACAGGCCCTTAGCATGGCCACAATATAACCTGAGTTAGTTATGGATCCTCCTCTTGTAGTAAGTAGCCCAAGTTCCTTCCAAATAGCTGTGTGGGACAGGAGGATATGAAAAGCATATTTAGAGTCTGTGTAAACATTTAGAGAATGTCCCTGTGCCAATTGGAAGGCACGGGTGAGGGCTATTAATTCAGCCTGTTGGTTAGTAGTGTGGGCAGGAAATGCCCGTGCTTCCACCACCCTGGTGTCTGACACTATGCCATAGCCTGCTTTATGGGTCCCCTCATGTAAAAAAGAGCTGCCATCTGTGTACCAGGTATAGGTGGCCTGAGGTAGTGTGCCTTCCTGTATGTGTGAAGGATGGGGCAATAGTTCCTCCAAGGTTTCAATGCAGGAATGAGCTGGAGAATAGTTAGCATTAGGTTGAGGTAGAAGATTTGAGATATTAAGGGGTGGGCAAGATTGGAAAGTAAGCGTGGCATCTTCTATTAATGCCACCTGGAGGGAAAGAACTCAGGAAGGAGGTAGAGTTTGTAAGCCTCTATAGGTTAGGAGATGGGACAGGTTGTGATGGGAGAAGACAGTGATGGGTGACCCAAAGATTAGTTTCTTTAACTCACGGATAAGAAGCTCAGCAGCTGCTAAAGCACGTATGCAGGATGCCCATCCTTGGGTAGTCAGGTCTAGCTTCTTCGACAGATAAGCTACAGGTGCAATGGAAGGTCCTAGCTGGTGACCTAGAACTCCAAGGGCAAATCCTTCTTTTTCTGTTACATAGAGGGAGAAAGGACGAGTTAAATCTGGTAGATGAAGAGCAGGGGCTTTCAGGAGAGCCTGTTTAAGTCTCTGAAAGGGCTTAGTAACAGGGTTAAGGAGGGGTTCATGGGGAGGTCCGAGAGCTGCCTCATAAAGGGGGCGGGCAAGGAGGGAGTAAGAGGGGATCCAGGTACGTAAGAAGCCAGCTATTCCCAGAAATGATAAAATCTCCTCTTTAGTAGAAGGAACTGCAAGAGACCCGATTAAGTTTTTCCTGTCTACAGTAATAGCTTTGTGGGTTGGGGTAATGGTTAGTCCCAAATAGGTAACCTGAGGAGTAGACAATTGAACCTTAGAAGGTGAGACTCTGTAATCCCTGCTAGACAGGAAATTTAGGAGGGTGGAAGTGTCAGTCCGGCTAACTTCCAAGGAGGGGCTACAAAGTAAAATATCATCTACATACTGTATGAACTTGGATTTAGGGAAAGACAGAGAGAGCAGGTCAGAAGCCAGGGTCTGACCAAAAAGGTGTGGGCTGTCCCGGAAGCCCTGAGGTAGGACAGTCCAGGTGAGCTGAGTGGAGACATGAGTATCTGGATCAGTCCAGGTAAAAGCAAAGATATTTTGAGACCGGGTGTGGAGGGGTATAGAGAAAAAGGCATCCTTAAGGTCTAAAACTGAGAAGTGAGATGTCACCAGGGGGATAGTAGAGAGGAGTGTGTAAGGGTTAGGAACCACAGGATGGAGGGGCATGACCGCAGAGTTAATGAGCCGGAGGTCCTGAACCAGACAAAAGTCCCATTAGGTTTTTTAACTGCCAGTATAGGGGTGTTAAAGGGGGAGGAGGTAGGACGAAGTAGCTTTTTCCTTAGGAGGTCAGAGATAATAGGCTTAAGTCCCTTAAGGCTCTGGAGTGGGAGTGGGTACTGAACTTGAGCAATGTACTTAGAGGGGTCCTATAACTGAATGACAATGGGGGGATGGTGTCTAGCCACAGAAGGGTTCTGGGTGTCCCAGACCTTGGGGTCTACCTGAGAGGCTGGTAAAGGAAATGACGTACTGGAACCCATAGGGTGAGTAGCTAGAAGGAGGAGGAGGGGAGCCACAGGCGAGTCTGGAGTTAGGCAAATGTGGGGAGCAAAGAAAATAGAAGCTCCTACCTTAGCTTGAAGGTCCCTCCCTAGTAAAGGTACCGGACAAGTCGGTATAACCAAAAATGAGTGAGTAAGGGGAATCCCCCTAAAAATACAGCTAAGCGGTGGAGTCTGCTGAGGTAAGTAAGGCTGTCCTCCTACCCCGACAGTAGAAAGACGAGAAGGAGAGGTAGGTCCCCAAAATTCCTTTAGGACTGAGTATGTGGCACCGGTGTCCAAAAGGAAAGAGATAGACCGCCCTGATACTTTAATGTCCACCCGGGGATCCCTTTCAGAGATGATGGTGGTCAGGTCAAGAGAGCCTGGGCCTCGTCATTCATAGTCCTCATCTATAGCCAGGGCTAAGAGATCAACTGGAAGGCCGCCTGTGTTTGATGTCTTCTTGTCACCTGGGACATGGGGACAGTCCACTGACCAATGGCCTACTTCCTGGCATCTAGGACATGGCTTTCGTGGTGCTCGGGGTTTCGGGCCACCCCAGGCCCAGTGCCCTTTCTGACCACACTTGAAGCATGGACGCTGTGGTACTCTGGCCCCAGAGGGCAAGGGATCCAGGGCAGATGCTGAGGCCGGTCAGACGGCTTCAGCTAGCATCTGGTATCTGTTCTTAAGGGTCTGGCCATCTCTCCCATGGTACACCTTAAACGCCACTCTTAGAGCCTCATCCTGTGGAGTTAGGGGTCCTTTCTCCAAATTTTTTAGTTTAGCCCTAATGTCGGGGCAGCTCTGAGTGAAAAAGTATGTCATGAGAAGTTGTCTTCCCTCTAGCGTCTCAGGGTCTAAATTAGTATATTGTAAAAAGGCCTGTTTAAGACACTGTAGGAATTGGGAAGGATTCTCTGATTTGTCCTGAACTATATCTAGGAGCTTATCATAATTTATGGGCTTTAGGGCAGCCTTATGGAGACCAGACATGAGGCAAGTTACAAACTGATCTCTAGCCAGGATACCACCCAGGGTGTTATAATCCCAGTGGGGTTCCTGCTCCAGGACAGCGTCATTCCCAGTAGGGTGAGTTGGCTGAGTCTGATGTATCTCATCTGCACATGCCCTCACATAATTCCAAACTCCCTTGTGCTCCTCATGTAGTAAGTTATTACTTAAAATCATGAAGATATCATGGAAAGTAAGGCTATAAGACTGTGCAATGTACTGAAATTCCTTTATAAAGGCAGTGGTGTTAGAGGTATAAGATCCTAATCTGTGATGAATCTGAGAGAGCTCTGATAGTGGGAAGGGAACGTGAACTGTAACCACGCCGTCCACACCAGCTACCTCACGCAAGGGGAGGATATTGGCCACATCGGCTTTGGTAGACCTAGATCCGGTTCGAGAACGAGTAGTAGGTGGGGTGAAGGTGGGAGCTGGGTGGGTGAGTGTTTGGAAATGGCTGAGTCAGAGGAAACTGGAGCGGGGACGGTTGAGACAGAAGAGAGAGAAGGTTCAAGGATCTTAGTAGAAGCTTTAGAAGGCGCAGCTGGAGGGTGAAGGCGAACCGGTGGAGGTTCATCAGCTAGATCCAAGTCTATAACATTTAATTCAGGCTTAGATTCCATAGCCAGAAGAATTGGGGATGAGGAGGGAGAGAGAGAGTGTTTAGCAGATAGATAGAAAAAAGCCTGTACGTAAGGTAACTCCTTCCATCTTCCGGTTTTCTGACAGAAGTTAGATAAATCCCGCAAAACCTCGGGGTCTAGTGTCCTGTTTGGGGGCCAGTGAGACTGGTTCTCTAAGGAATACCTAGGCCATTTTTTAGTACTGAGATATGTGAGTCTAGATGCCTTAATGAATGGCATGAGGTGCAAGGGTTTTAAGTTCTCTAAAAGACATCCCAGCAGTGTGGATGGGCTTATTTCCTTAGTTGGCTTATTCCCCATGGGTGAACAAGTTAAAAACCGGTAAAAGCCCCTCTCCGGATGCTCGTCAGCCCAGGGGGGGTACCGAGGGGCCTTAGCCCTATAGACCCTGGGTCTGAATAGGGACTCAGCTGTCCCGAAGAACAAAAAGAAAACAGAAGATCCCACAGTCCCGCAGCGCAGTGACTAATCGCCAAGGGAGCAAGTAGCTACTGATGGGACCACCCTTAGGAAGTAAGCCAAGAGGGATTGTCAGCGAAGGGGGTTGACTGTAACCGTGAAGGTCGTGGTCGGGTGCTCCCCCGCCTCCAAGAACACCAGAGGGGTGCCGGAAGATCAACGGTCAGTCCCTCAGGTTCAGGGAGACGTTTACGCTGACTGAAAGGGGAAGCCTTACCGAATTGGGTCCGATGTTGTATGCAGAGTCCCAGCAAACCGGTGAGATGGAATGTGGATTGTCTATCCGCATGTTAAGGGTACCCTTGACCTAACACGCACCCGCCAGCCAGTCACGGAGAAGGTATGAGGGCAGAGCCTTTCCACGTCCAGGAGCCAAAATGTTATTCTTTTGTTTAAGCTGCAGCTGCTAATATAAAGAAAGGAACAGTGGATAAACAACCCACGTCGAGTTTATTTACCAGAAAAGGGGGAAGAGGGGGCTGGGTAGTCAGCCAACCCAAGAGGAGCCGAAAGGAAGAGAGCCAGGGGTGGGTGGCAGGACCTTTTAAAGGAAAGGTTGCATATGCGCAGTGGGGCTTTGCTCCTCACTGGTCGCAATGCATGGCGGGTGAGTGAGTGCCCCGTTGTTAGGGGGCGGGGTCAGGGTCATCCAGGTGTTTTGTTCTTACACTCTTAATTTAGGTCATCAATCATTTATAGAAGTTTGCAAATATATAAATTTTTTTTCCTCTGTGTACATTTGATCCATCTTCCATAGCTAATCTACCATCCAGAGCAGTAGTTTTTACAATAGGCAGTGAATTTTCTAATCATCCTGGGGAAGATTTTCCTCCACAGTGACTTGGAATGACCAGATCTCTGGGGAATTTCCCGATTGTAAAGGTTTTCCTTGCTTGTCTCAGGTGGATCTACATTCATTGGTCCAGTGTGACATTATTTCTAGGAATGCTTTGCCTACAATTTCTTCTTAGATGTCCTATTCTACCACAGTTAAAGCATCTGGTATCTTGGTGTCTTTTCAAACTTTTGGTGATCGTTTCTCCTACCCAAGCTCAAGTGTCATAATCATTATAAAAAGTGCTGACTGTATACAAGACCCATTCATCCAATGGTGCTGATCTGATCCAGCATGTGAATTCTGAGTGATTTTCACACAAATTTAGAATGAGCATGATTTTGTTAAAAGAAGTAGGAAAATGGGTCACGTGCAAATCTCAGGACCTGCAAGGAGGGAAGGGAGACTTGGCAGTGCACTTTGACTGCAGTCTCTGTTAGGGCAGCCACATGTTCCAGTTATCAGACTAGGTGCTACTTCCTTGTTCCCTCCTACCTACAAGGCCTATTTAAAAATATGCAGATTATTTATGAATTGCCTGTGGCTTAAGAGCATGAATTTGATCTGAACTACTTCCAGGGTTGATGCTATGGTATTTAAGTCAACTTCCGTCTGAATAAATTTGGCATTCTCCTTGAAAGAATGACTGGCTGTCTTGTCTTTATTCAACCCACAGATCCCCTCACCCAAACCCATTAGAAGTTGTAATGCTGTCATTCTTGCATGTTTGTCTTTCAAGGTAACTTACAAATTTTCCATTCTAACTTTTGATGTTGATTCTTTATTTTATTTTATTTTTTTACATAATAGGTAGAATATATGACACAGAGAGCTTATTTTCTTATGACATCTGTTAGGGGAACTAAATGCCATTTTGTATTTACCAACTTTTTACATTCTATGATTTTTCCATTATTGTGTCATTCAATATATTCCCTATGTCACTAGTTTTTTTCTCATCGCTTCTATATTTTATGATTCTTGGTATCTTCATCATATGATAGAATTCTTTGATTATAGTCATGATTTATTTTTAACCAATGAGGTTTCAAAGCTATGTGTTTTTTGTTTTTTTTTTATTTCAACCAATACCCGTGATATTCTTTATTCCATTTTGTTCAGTCTTATGGTGATTTTAGTCTCAGGAACTCTAATATCAAGTTCTCAGCCCAAAAGAGATTTATTTTCCCCAGAGGGACAGAGGACAGTGAATGAGAGAAGAGACAGGAGATAGTAGAAGATGGAACCAGAGGGTAGGAGTTTCTGTCCTGAAGATAAATAGGACTTCCTCTTGATAGAGAGACGACATGACACATAGGAAATTGACAGTTTACAAACGCAGAAAACTGGTATTAGGATCAGGTGCTTAATCTTAATGGGAATGTTAATTAGAAGAGCCAATGAAGGCTTTTGATTGCTGGATTTTGATGCTTTGAGTTCTGGAACTTGGTAGTCAGCCTCAGGAGGAGTGATTGGCCAAATAAGCAAATAGATTTTTGTGGCTAGCCTCAGTAATGTAATCTAGTTGTTTTACCAGAGGGAGAGTCAATTGCAGAGAAGGGTAAAGCCTTCCAGAACCACATGCTCCTGTAGGCTACTGTTCCTTCACTGTGTATTTTATGTGATACACAGAAATTTTAATTAACATTCCAATTGTGATTTTTCCCTTGTTCAGTTATTCTGACACATGGCTGATTGTCTTATCCATCCTGTTTATGCTTGCCTATATGCCACATGCCTTCTTCTCTACATCCTTGACTTAATAAATATTTGTTTGTAACTTTTGTTGTAATTTACCATTTTGTGAGTATTTTTTTAAATTGTCACCAAGTGTTTTACATATTTGACATTTTTTAGTTGACTCCTTGAGTGAATTAAGATCCTTTGGTTTGATTTTTCATGCTTTTGTGTTTCTATGTTATGATCTGTATCTTCAGGGACAAGTACTTGTTTTGATTTATTTGAAGCTTTTCTAATTTTAGAAACCTACACTCAAGTGTTCATAGCCCAGAATCAGTCAGAGAATAATTAAACTTCAAGTTATTTGCAGATATCCAGCAATTTTATGTAGTCTATAACACACTTATTCCCTGACATATCTTCAAAATAGGATGTTTCTTAATCCGAATTTGGGCATAATTAGAATTTTTTTACACAGGAGCACAAATGTAAAGACTGGAAGGCACCATTTGCTGTTACAAAATTATATCCAATATTGGGGTGGAGGAAGGATTTTTAGTCTATACAATTGGAAATCAGATACAGAGACTTCAGAAGGAGATGTGCTCCCAGAAACAAGGGCAACAAATATCACAATTTCCCTTCTTTACAGATTACAGATATGTGTATTCTAAGCATATAAAGTTCATATGTATATGTTTGTATATGTATATTCCTATATGAGTTTATGAGTGTGTGCCTCAATATATATATATATATATATATATATATGTATGTATGTGTGTGTGTGTGTGTACATAAGAGTGTTTGTGGGTGGGTTGGTGTGGGGGTATGAGCATGGGGTGTGGGAATGCATGTATGTGTGATATGAGACATAAAAATAGGAAGATATTCTGACGAAGAAAAGATAGCCAGAAAAGGGTAGGAGAAATGGCAAAGGTAGCACATAAAGTCAAAATATATGATATACTGGAAAAACATTGCTTTAAAGAAAATTGTGCACAATGAATTTACATCAATAAAAGATTTTAAGGGGTAGCAAGATGGCTCACATGCCAAAGTCACTTGCAAACAATCCTGGTGTAAAACCTGAGTTGGAGCCACAGAACCCAAATGATATAGAGACAATCAAATTCAGGTTGTCCTCTGACCTCCACAACTCTGCCATGTCATATGTGCACCTAGAAACATACACATGCATATACTCAGATACACAAATGCACCCTCACATAGACACAGAAAAACAGTAGCTTCATTAACTAAAATGTAATAAAAAGTAAAGGAAGGAACAGAGGAAACAGACACCAGTAAGGAGTAAGAAACAGTCTAGAATCTAGAAAAGTAGGAAACACACTTTCCTAGAGCTTCCTAAATGAGATACAGTTTGTCATCATCATCATTCAGGCCTTTGAGTATTATGAAGGATACCAGAACTCCAGAACTATAAAAAACTACAGCCCTTATATTCAAGCACCGGAGTTTGTTGTAACTGAGTTCTCCTTTTCACTTTTCTATAAAGGATTTTCATACCAAAAGACATAAGAGACATTGAATCCCTTATATTTTTCTGGGTTCTACCAACTTTTTCCTCAGTGTTTCAGCCACACTTGGTCTCAGTAGAAAAGGGAAGTGTGCATTCCAGTACTGTGCAGGGTTCAGGTAGCTGATGAGACTCTCAGAGGGGGTTTTTGTTAGAAGCTGAAGCATTATGTGAGGATAGTTTTAATAGTGCTGACAGAAATAATCTCCCATGTCTTCAGCCTGGACACTGTTGATGGTGAGAGTGAAATATGTCCCAGACCCACTGCCTATGAAGCAATCAGGGACCCCAGTGAACTGAATGGATGCCCAGGAGACCATCACTTCAGGAGACTGCCATGGTTTCTGCTGGTACCAGGCTAAGTATTTCTTCTTATTGGATAAAAGACCCTAGCTGAACCTGCGCTGATTGTGGCCATCTCTCCTGCTGACACAGCCAGGGAGGTTGGAGATTGAGTCCATCACAATATCTGCACAGGCACCTGAAATCAGGAATGCATAATCAAGATAAATAATATGAAAAACAGAAAATAGAAAAAATTGAAATTTGTCATTTTATATCTTTGTAATGTCATATTGCCAGACTGTATATCTTACACAATAGTGTAAGACATATTGTGTCCTAGTACACACTGAGAATTTCTTATATGTAAAGAAGTGACACTAAAAAGACTATAATACTTATAAATTTCTCACCAGATACTCAGAGAAGTAGGGATGAGGACCTGGATCTGCTACTCCATCTTGAATCCCCTGCCTGTCTGATACAGCTAAATTCTTACCACAAAGGCCTGGTTTATAAATTCTGAGCATCTGAGGTGGGCTGAAGTAACCCATACAAGCAGGCTTCCAATACAAAAGGGAATGTCTGCTTAGTGTGGGTGAGTGGCTGGTGTCAATCAACAGGTAAAAATACCCTCACAGGGAGTGTGAGCAATCACTATAAGATAACAGCTTACAACTCTCAAGCACAAATATATTAGTTTCTCTAATCACAACTTTGGGTTAAAATCTAAGACATGGTTAAATCAGTTTGCTTTTACAGAAATGTTAGAAAAACTCTCTCAGATTAGCAGTACTAGGGAAGTGGTAAAATAAGTTCAAAAATTCAAAACAACAAAACAAACTTAGAGTAAGAAATCATGTAATAAAAGAAAGGAAGGGTGATGAGACAAAAAGAGGAACCATGTGAGAGAGAGACAGAGACAGGCACGAGGATAGACAGAAAGAGAGACTATAGAAGCTAAATTTTTTAGTATCTTTCATCTGTAAAATCATTCTTATGCTAAAGACAATGAACATGGGCCTCAAGTTTCCGGATGAAACAAGGGACAGAAATGCAAAGAGCAGCCCAAATTCACTCTGTAGAAATCCTTTGGAACATTAATTTAAGATTGTGATAAGAGAAGCTTTATCTCAAAGCAAAGGTAAACCAAAAATAAACAAGGAAACAAGTATCCTCCTCACAACATCAGGGAGTCTAAACAGGACTCTAAATTTGGGGAAATGGAAGGAGAATAAAAGAAATTGGATTTCCTCAAGAAGTCATGGCTATAGATGGATACAGAGAAGAGTGATTATTCCAAAAATGCATATTCTAGATAATATACAAATTAGCTGTATTATCTTGATGACAGATCAAACTGGATTATCTTGATGACAGAGTGAACAGGTAAAAATCTCTCCAGAATTGGGCAAAACCATCCTAAATCAAACTATTTTAAGGAAGACCAACCAAAAACATCAGAGATTGTTGTCATCCAAAGGGGGAAAAATGTTTGAATAAGAATGGAAACCAATTGGAATAACAGAATTCATAGGACATGCCTGGACTTTAGATTACTGAAATCTGAAAATGTATATAAGAACTAAATTATGACACCAATTTTATATATAAAGTACAAGAAATACAAAAAGAGATAAATAAACCATCATGGTAGGACCAGAATGGGAGAGACAGAAGCAGGAGGATTATGCATCTGAGGCCAGCCTGGAGTACGACTTTTAGGCTACTCTAATCTATGCATGGAGAAAATCCCTCAAAAATGTGTGCTATTAGCCAAATAGTTACAAGACAGCTCATGGCATTTAATATTTAAAGCAAAGTAGTTAACTGAGGTTAATGTTTTAACACTAAACCAAGAATATTAATCAAAATTAACTATGCATTTAAGTAACATGTATTTCCCTTTTACTTTGCCTTGCTTACATAATTTTATAATCTACTTTTTATGTACAAAATGCTAAATTATTTCTGATAAACATATTCCAATCTCCTCTGTAAACTGCTAGCACACCATCAAAATGGAGAGAAAAACAGTATGTGGATTAAGGAAGTTCCCAATCTCAAGATCAAGAATGAGACAGATGAGTAGCTCTAAACAATCCAGTGTCTAACAAGGTGTCATGTGCTCTCAATCTTTGCTGAACTTTGTACTTTGCTTTTTAACAGCAACAATGAGATCAGATTGTACTTTCATGTCACTGACTGTTGCTCATTCCGATTGGATATGTGTAGATATGGGTCTTACAAATCCAAAGACCTCTGCAGTTAAACATATGCTTTCACTGTATGTAAGGGATGAGCATGGAGACTAGAAGGACAAAATTTCCAAGTTCTATTATGCATAATAAAAAAAAGGCTAGACTGTTTTTCCTACAAATCTAGTTTCCAACCTGGTGCATTAGAATCCTTGCTCTAGGATTAAAAATGAACTATCTACAAACCTACTAGATAAATGTAATGGATATTAATTTGCTTGGTACAAGAATATTTGATGTTGATGACTTTAAGTTCATAGAGCACAGCACCCTCTTCTGTGGATACCACTGTGAATGAAGGCCCACATTTGTCATAATTCATCCTAACAATCATCAGAATGGAGGATGAGGATGCTGTCATATATCATGAGGTAAAAGATACACAATATGCACATGCTGCATTACAGCCTAAAATGCAAAACTACTTAGATGGTCCAACTGCTAAAAGATGTTACTTATCTTTGGAATATCATAGAAAAAAATCTCTGACATTGTGTGAGAGAAAGAAAAATAGACTGATAATTTACATCTGAGTTCTGTACCCGGTGGGAAACACAGCTTCATCTAGGCAAAAACTTAATGATGCATTCAGTTTAATCATATGCAGTATGACAAAGTGGAGCAGAAGAATAAACATTATCCAAATCAGTCCTAAATTAATAGATATGTATGAAGGAAAATCAAGTTCCAGAGAATCAATAAACTGTGTTTTACTAAAGTCGGATGGGATTTCTATAATTTCTTTGTGGATTATGGATTCTTCTCACTTTTGGTCATGATATAGACACAAAATAATAACAGGAAAATCGCTTTATTGAAACAATGAATTAAAAAATTATGAAAAGAACTATAAATTATGTCAAGACAAAACAGAAATAGCAAGCAGTAAATGCAGCTGGAGGGACTGCAAGCTGATACTGTGAAATTCAGTATGGAGAGTACTCAAGAAAACAGAAAATTACCGCATGATGTAGATGCACCCGCAATAGGTATGTAATGAAATAATGAAACTCAGCATAAACGAGATACTTGCACACCCATGTTTATTGCTGCACTACTCACAATAGGAAGAATTTGAATCACAACAGTATCTATCACTAGATGAGTAGATAATAAAAATCTACATACATCTAAAGAAATTTATTCAGCTATAAATAATGCAGATCACACTTAATATCCGTGCACAGAAGGGATGGTATTTTTTTCTTTTTTTTCTTATTGTTTATTATTTCAAATTAAGAACAAGCTTACTTCACATGTCAATCCCTTCTCCCTTTCCCTCCCCTCCCACCAACCCTCCCCCTAACCCCCACATCCACCCATCCACCCTCCACTTCCCAGGCTGGGTAGGGCCCTTGAAGGTGGTTCCCCAAAGTCCACCACAGCATCCTGGGCCAGGCAGAGACCCTCTGCCATTCATCCAGTTCAAGAGTGCATCCCTTCACATGGGAAGGGCTCTCAAAGTCCCTTCCTACACAAGGAAAAAATACTAATCCACTACCAGGGACCTCCTAGAGTGTAGAGGCTTCCTAATTGACATCCATGTTCAGGGGTCTGGATCAGTCCTATGCTAGCCACCCAGACAGCAGTCTGGGGTCCATGTGCTCCCCCTTGTTCAGGCCAGCTGATTCTGTGGGTTTCACCAGCCTGGTACTGATCCCTTCGATCTTCACCCCCCCTTTGTGCAACTAGGTTCCAGAGTTCAGTTCAGTGTATATCTGTAGGTGTCTACCTCTGTTTCCATCAGCCACTGGATGAGGGCTCTAGGATGGCACAAAAAGTAGTCATCAGTTTCATTAGAGGGGAAGGGAATTTATGATATCCTCTCCACCAATGCCTAGATTATCAGTTGCTGGAAATGTCCCTAGTGCCAGGTCTCTCTTCGGACCTATAATGGCTCCCTCTGATATTGTATCTCTCATCCTGCTCTCCTCTAATCTTTCCCCAACTCAACATTGCTCCTCCATTCCCTCCCGAACATGTTCGGGAAGCACTCTCATGTGCCAATTTGTTCAAGGGTGTCTCCCACTTTCTCTTCAAGAAGATTCAGTGTGGCTGGATTTTTGTTGAGATCTTTGATCTATTTGCACTTAAGTTTTGGCATGGTGACAGATATGAATCTATCTGCAGTCTTCTGCATGTCCGAATACAATTGTGCCAGCACCATTTGTTGAAGATGCTATCTTTCTCCATTTTATAGATTTAGAATCTTTGTCAAAAATAAGGTGTTTCTAGGTGTGTGGGTTATGATAAGGGTTTTCAATTTGATTCCATTTGTCTATCTGTCTATTTTTGTGCCAATACCAAGATGTTTCAGAATTATGGCTCCATAATAGAGCTTGAAGTCAGGCATGGAGATGCCTCCAGAAGATCATTTATTGTACAGAGTTGTTTTGGCTTTCCTGGGTTATTTATTTTTCCATATAAAGTTGAGTATTATTCTTTCAAGGTCTGTGAAGAACTGTGTTAGGATTTTGTTGAATCTGTAGATTACTTTTGGCAAGATTGCCAGTTTTACTATGTTGGTCCTACCTATCCAAGAGCATGGGAGATCTTTCCATTTTCTGGTATCTTTTTTAATTTCTTTATTTAAAGACTCAATGTTCTTACTGTTCAGTTCTTTCACTTTTTTAAGTTATTGCTAACCCAAGATATTTTGTGTTGCTTGTGGATATTGTAAAGGGTGATGTTTCTCTGATATTTGTCTCATTGTATTTATCATCTGTGTATAGTAGGGTTACTGATTTTTTGAGTTATTTGTATCCTGCTACTTTGCTGAAGGTGGTTATCAGCTGTGGGAGTTCCCTGGTAGAGTTTTTCAGGTCACTTATATATACTATCATATCATCTGAAAATAATGAAACTTTGACTTCTTCCTTTCCAGTTTGTATCCATTTGATCCCCTTTTCTTGTCTTATTGCACTAGCTAGAACTTCACATACTATACTGAAGAGATATGGAGAGAGAGGGCAGCATTGTTTTTGTTCCTGATTTTAGAGGAATCTCTTTGAGTTTCTCTCCATTTAGTTTGATGGTGGCTGTCTGTTTGATGTGTGTTGTGTTTGTAATGTTTAGATATGTTCCTGTTATTCCTGTTCTCTCCAAGATCTTTATCATTAAGGGTTGTTGGATTTTGTCATTGACCAAAGAAAATCTCAAGTCTAACAAATCCCTAACCCAAAATATCCAGAAAATGTGGGAGACCATGAAAAGATCAAACCTGAAAATAATAGGTATATAAGAAGGTGAAGAAATTCAGCTCAAAGGTACATAAAACATATTCAACAGAATCATAGAATAAAACTTCCCAACCTATAGATGGATATGCCTCTGTAAGCACAAGAAAATAACAGAACACAAAGTAGATTGGATCACAAAATGAAGTACCCTCACCATATAATAATCAAAACACAAAATGTACAGAACAAACAAAAATATTAAGACCAGGAAAAGAAAATTGCCAAGTAACATATAAAAGCAGACCTATCCTAATTACATCAGACTACTCAATGGAAATTTTGAAAGCCAGTGCTCTCTTACACCGCCAGAATGGCTAAAATAAAAAACACCAATGACAGTCTATGCTGGAGAGAATGTGGAAAAAGAGGAACACTCCTCCAATGCTTGTGGCAGTGAAAACTTGTAAAATCCCTTTAAAAATCAGGATGGCAGTTTCTCAGGAACATGGGAATCAGTCTACCTCAAGATCCAGCAATTCTTCTCTACACAAAGAATGCACATTCATACAATAAGGACATATGTTCAACTATGTTCAGAGCAACATTATTTGTAATAGCCAGAACCTGGAAGCAACCAAGATGCCCCTCAACCGAAGAATGGATAGAGAAAATGTGGTACATTTATACAATGGAGTACTACTCAGTAGAAAAAAACCAATGGGATCTTGAAATTCTCAGGCAAGTGGATGGAACTAGAAGAAACCATCCTGAGTGAGGTAACCAAGTCACAAAAAGACAAACATGGTATGTATCCACTCATATATGATTTTTAGACATAGAATAAAGGATTAACAGTCTACAATCCACACTTCCAGAGGATCCAGGAATCAAGGATGATCCCAAGAAAATATTGCATAGTCCCTCAAAGAAGGGGAGGGTGACTTGAACCCCTGAGCTAAGTGGGAGTGTAGAGGAGGAAAGGAAGGGGTGGGAAGAGGAGAAGGGGAGGGAGTGGATAACAAGAGGACTATTACAGGGCAGGAATAGAGGAGGGCAAGAAAGGGATGCCATGGTGGAGGGAGACAGTACAGGTTTGGCAAGAGGTTTGGCACAGGGGAAATGTCAAGGAATGCACAATGATGACCCCAACTAAGAATCTAGGCAGTGGTGGAGAGGCTGCCTTTGATGCCCTTCCACTATAATGAGATTTATGTCTACTTTAGTTACCATTCCTAGACCTTCATCCAGTAGCTGATCAAAGCAGAAGCAGGCACCCACAGCTAAGCAGAACCATATTCCTGGAATCCAGTTGCAGAGAGGGAGGAGGGATGAGCAAATGACTCAATATGGTAGTGGAGAAACCCATATAAACAGTTGACCTGACCTATAAAATCATGGATACCCTAGTCATAAAGTTGGGGAAACAGCTTTGGACTGAATCTAGCCCTCTGAATGTGGGTGCCAGCTAGGAGGCCAAGACATTCCATGGGACTTCTAACAGTGGAGCCAGTGTTTATCCCTAGAGCACAAACGGGCCAGTCCCTATGGAGGGATACTATTGCAGCCCAGATACAGCAAAGAAGGCATAGGCCACCCCGCGAATGATAAAATAGACTTTGAAGGTCCCCCATGGAGGACCTCACTTTGCCTGGGGAGGAGGTAGGGGGTGTGTTGGGGGGGTTGGGGGTACATGGATGTATGGGAGGTTCAGTGAATGGGAAGATTGATATGTAAAATATGAGTGCCTCTAAAACAAAAATTAATAATAAGGAAAAGAAAGAAAAATCATGAAACACACACACACACATGAACACACAATAGACATCATAAAACACAAAATTGGAAACCGTAATACATAATTAAACATCAATACTGTAATAAATGCCAAAACAAATCAAAATGAGTGGGAAAAATACAAAGAAATCATTGAGTTCATTTTGTGTTAGCTGTCTACTGATGGTCATGAGGCCAACCCTTAAGTGTGATTTGTAACCACAATGAAAGTCTATCATTGAAAACCAACTTATACTTTGCAAGTGGTTTGCACTTGTTAATAGTTTCTTGGGGTTTGGAGGTCATGTCAATTTCCCCTTCTCACCACAGGGACTCCATCTAGCTTAGACCATTGCTAGACCTGTTTATGCTGCCACAGTATCTGTTAGTTGCTATGTGCATCAGTCCTCATGTGTGAGGAAGAAACTATTTCCTTAATGTCATCCATCCCTCTGGCTCTCACAATCCTTCTGCCTCTTCTTCCACAGAGGTTCTTGAGCCCTCAAGGAGGAGTTTGATGAAGACATTTCATTTAGGACTGAATGTTCCAAGATCTCTCACTCTCTGCATCATGTTAACTTGTGAGTCTCTGCATTTATTGCTACCTACTTCAGGAATAAATTTCTTTGATGATGGCTGAGCAGTACCTATGGGATATATAACAGAATGTCATTAGCAGTCATTTCATTGCTGTGTTTTCTTAGCAGAACAATAATATCTGGCTTTCCCCTACTCCATGGCATATGTAGTCTCAGGATCTTGGCCACCAGAGCAGTGTCAGGTATGTGTTACATTTCATGGAGGGCATCTTAAATACAATTAGATAGAAATTGGTTACTCCCACAACCATTCTAGACCACAGGGTTTACAGCTGGGTTAGTGGTCACCCGTCTCATCTGGAAAAATGCAGATTCTCTTTCAGGACCAGGGGTGAAAGTTCTAGTTTGACACCACATCAATTTCTCCTTGTTTAATGAGATATGTAACAGAGGAAAGAGAGGAATAAGGGGGATTACAGTTAAGGGACAGCAAACACAAAGAGCCATTTGAGGGATCAATGGAAACCTACTTCAGTGGACAGTTCCTAACATATATACATATACAAAAGAAATCTAAATGGAATCAGCAGATAAAGAGTAAGACAAAACCCCAACTAGACACCTTTCACCATGACATGAAACCTCCAGTGTCTGGAATGGGTTACATCTAAATGAGTTGTTGGACAGAGGGTCCCCATGGAAACTGCAAACAACTCTGGCTATCATTTGCTCTCCACAAACTAATGATAAAGACCTATTGCTGAAGAGACTTGCTTCGTTTCATTAGAGGCTAAGGGAGACCCAAGCATTGTTTCCTTTGCAAAGTGTACATACATACACACACACACACACACACACACACACACACACACACACCTGTAACCTTGAGCTTCTGGTGCCATCATAAGGTGTCAGGGCTATATGTACACTGTTTTCCCCACATATCTGGCTTCTGTAGGCTAATTCAGGAAACATGGATTTTATGTATACAGGGTTTCCTTCAAATATAAAAGACATTTATATCACTTAGTTCTTTTCACCTTACCCATCGAGAGATTTACATATGCTTCACTGAGTCTCCCTTGCAAGTGTGAGATAAAAGCACAGCTTTAACCTTGCTTTAACTGTTCTAGAATCCTTAGTTCAGCTTCTTAAAAGAGGTTCCCTGCTCAGCTCTGGTGGCCACTGATGCTCTGGATCCCTGGCAAGGACAGCGGAGAGAAATAATGTGAATGGGGATGCATGGTGATTGGTGGGATGCTACTCCCCCTCATGTGAGTCAGCTCAATAATAAAAGTACAAATAGAGGGTATATGGAATTTAGATCGATGATGTTCGGAGAGATTTGACAAAAAGGACCTGTGTTCCTTTGAATACTGTCACATGGAAGGAGTGAGATGATATGTGCAAATGAAAAATGAGAAGGGGAAAAGAGGAGGGGTAAGGAGGAAATAAGGGAGCAGGAAGTTTGTGTATGGGAAAGAATAGAGGAGAGCAAAATAAGAGATACCATCAGAGAGGGAGCCAATATAGGTTTAGAGAGAAATCAGGCACTAGGGAAATATCAACGGATCTGAAAGCATGACACCAACTAACCATCTAAGTGACAGTGGAGAGGCTACCTTAAATTCCCTCCACTGAAAATGAGATTGATGACTAACTTATATGCCATCCTCGAGCCTTCATCCAGCAGCTTATGGAAGTAGAAGCAGACAGACACAGCTAAACACTGATCTGAACTGGAATCCAGTTGCACAGAAGTAGTTGTGATGATCAAAGGGGTCAGGACCAGGCTGGGGAAACCCACAGAAATAGCTGGCCTGAAAAGGGGGGAGATCTTGGCCCCTAGACTGATCACTGGGAAACCAGCATGGAACTGATCCAGAACCCATGAATGTGGGTGTCAGTGTGGATGCCTTGGAAATCTACGGGGCCTCTTGTAGTAGATCAGTACTTATCCCTAAAATAGTAATGGACTTTGAGAGCCCATTTCACATAGAGGAATACTCCCCCAGCCTAGACAATTTGGGGGAGGGCCTAGGCCCTATCCCAAAGGATATGATAGACTCTGAAGACACCCCATGGAAGACCTCACTCTCCCTGGGGAGCAGAATTAGTATGGAATAGGTAGGGTGCTAGTGGGGGGCAGGGGAGGAAGGGAGGAAGAGGGAACTGGGATTGACATGCGCATCAAACTTGTTTCAAATTTAAATACAAAATTGGAGAAAAAAACAAAACTTGGTCCTGTTTTAAAATTGAACATTTTTAGTTCATAAGTCACATTAACTCTTAAATTATTAAATAGATGGCCATATTACATACTCTGAATCTGTGAAAGAAGATTAGTTTGAAGAGCTCAAAGCAGGTAGTCATAGCTGAGGGCTCTTTAATACTTGTTCCAACATGCACTTAAGATAAACCCATCAATGACCCAATAACTTCAACAGCCATGGATGGCATCTAGTAGAGAAATAGAGATCATATGAGTGTCTTCTTTTTCAATGCTGCCTACATATTGCATGAATGGGCCCAGATGATTCAGGCACCCAATACAAATGGGGACTTCCTTGCAAAAAATTACCAAAGTTTATATTTTTATGTTATTATATGGGTATGTGGCTATATTCCATTTCTTTCAGAATTTATGTTAGATACTGATTCAGATATGCATGTCTCCCAATCAAATTTGAGTCCTTAATGCCATACTTTAATACATTTACTTCTTCTGGATTGTCTATAAATTATCTTCCAAATGATTTGTGTATGAGAGGCTTGGTTATTACCTGGTGTATTCAGTCACTGGGAAATGATTAGACCATGAGTTGTGTGACCTATTCATTAGATTAATCCATTTTTGATCCATGATAAATGACATTATCAGGTGATGATTAAAGGCAAGAAGTGGAATGGTATGAGGAGGCAGGTACCATGGGAGTACATCTCTTCCTCTTTCTTCTCTTTCCTTTCTTCTTACTCTGTCCTCCCCCTTCTCTTTCTCTGACTGTTGAGGAGTATATAAGTTCTCTGCCCCATACCTGCCTTCTGGTTCACA
The DNA here is from genome assembly GCF_003668045.3 of Cricetulus griseus. NCBI lineage: Eukaryota > Metazoa > Chordata > Mammalia > Rodentia > Cricetidae > Cricetulus > Cricetulus griseus. The sequence goes on from NC_048601.1 coordinate 61,039,400, forward strand.
TGTTTTCTACCATGAAATTAATAGACTAATACTCTGAAACTGTAAGAAAGTCACAAATAATTACTTTCTTTTATATGAATTGTCTTGGTCATCACATCTCTTCACAGCAAGAGAACACTAAAACAGGCTGATTTATGCCCAAATAGCACTGAGACATCTGGCTTTGTAGCTACTGTTTGTGGTCTACAAGTGAAATTCTGTATTCTACAGTGAGTGATCATAAAATTTTTAATAAATGCATAAACAAGATTAAATATCATAGTATTTCCATTGGATCATATTACTTTCATTTCCACAATTGCTAAATTCTCTTAAATATTATAAGATAGAAATGCTGGAAAATACAATATGATGACACAGATTTAGACGCATCATTAGGACAGAGACAGGTTATTCAGGCTCCATAGTTCAAAAGTCTCAACAGAGCAGAATATGACCAGTGAAAGAAGGAAAGAAAGTGGAAGTTACTTTTAAAAATATATCACACATTTAGTCTAGTTTGTAGATACTAGAATTTACTGAAATAGAACTTCTCATATGTATAAAAGTTTTTTATGAGTAACGCGGAGGGGAAAGCAAAGTAGAAGCAAAAACAGAAAAGAAGAATATGGAAATGGGGATGGTAAAAAGAGGACAAATTGGTGGATCATTTTCAAAATGAGTGTTAGATTTAAAAGGAATTTAAAAACTTTTTAGATTGTATATTGCAGGAAAAAAATATCAAACAAAAAATAGACTGAAAGAGAATATTTACAATGATGAGAGTAAGGAGCCCAATAGAGGTTCAAAACAAACACAAGAAGTAAGGTGTCTTCTTGAGCCTCAACATTGATATGTAGGGACTGGGGTGATAACTCAACAATTAAGAGCACTTGCTCCTCTTCCTAGTACCCAGAATCAATTTCTGGCACTAAATGGCAATTTGCTATTGTTTGCAACTCCAGATGCGTGGGAAACAATGCCCTCTCCTATCTTCTGGGGGCAATGTATGCACCTTGTACATGACACACACAAATGGAAAACACCCATGCACATAAAAAATAATTAATCTTAAAGCACTGATAAGGAATTATCAGCTGCCAAAATTTTAACTTCAGCTAATTGAGTCCTGTGTTGGACTTCCAGATTCCAGAACTACTAAATGATGAAATCCTTTTCTACAAGCCACACTCTGTGGGAAATTGTTAGAGAACAGATAACAATTTATGCAGAGAACTTAACGACATTGTGCTCCATGAATCTTAGAAGCATTGTGCTTATAAATAACCTGAAGGTAGCCGGGCGTTGGTGGTGCACGCCTTTAATCCCAACACTCGGGAGGCAGAGGTAGGCGGATCTCGGTGAGTTTGAGACCAGCCTGGTCTACAAGAGCCAGTTCCAGGACAGCCTCATGTCTCGAAAAACCTAAATAAATAAATAAATAAATAAATAAATAAATAATCTGAAGGTTCTGATAAGTTTATTCATCAATGTTCCAAAAACACTGGCTATAAGTCAGATGAAGAAATGCTTAGAGATTTGATGGGGAATGTACTGTGTATGTTTATCTTATTGATTGTTAAATAAAATGCTGTTGGGACAATGAGATAGCAAGTTAGATGGGACGAGGAGTCAAAGAGGATTCTGGGAAATGTAGTAGAGACATGATGATCCAGGCAGGAAGGAGACACATATTTAAGCGAAGGAGAAGCAGGAAGGGTCCCTTTTTCCTGCTCGGCTACTCCAGTGGCAGGATGTGATCCACCGACAAGGAGGGATGCCAATAAGGCATCCAATAAGATTAGTCTTATAAAATATATAGATGTATGATAATTGAGACTGAACTAACAGATGAGAATCCTAGTCATTGGCCAAGCAGCATTGTACCTAATACAAGATTCTGCTTATTTATTTGGGCCTAACTCAGGCAGGCGGCTAGTGTAAAGTTCACACGTGGCGATGGGGCTCAGGCGGCTTTTGGCAGCAAGATTTATAGTAACAGAGATGTTTGTGATGCAGGCATCTGTTGAAACTTGGAGAGGAGTTTTGTCCTGGAGAGTGAAGCACTGTGGGAGGAGAGCTGTAATGCTCCTAATAGGTAATAATCTTTCAAGTCTTCAACATGGACACTGATGATACATGGACAGTGATGATGGTGATAGTGAGCTCTGACCCACATCCAAAGCCAGTGAACTGATCAGTAACTCTGGATGCCCATGTGGAGGCCCAGGGGACCAGCAGTTTAGAAGGCTTCCCTGGTTCTGCTGGTGCCAGGCAAAGTGGTTCTCTGGATTTAGCTGCTAAACAGACTCTTCCTGGACTTACTGCTAATGGAAACCCTCTCTCCTCCTGACACTGCCATGGAGGATAGGACTGGGTCATCAAGTTGTCCCCCCACATGCATAAATTTGGAAAGAGTTCAATATGATACAAACATATACATTCAGATTTATAATGACACAACAATGATATTTCAAATGTCTTTTTCTAATCTGAGTGGGGAAGCACACACCTTTAATTTCAGACATGGGAGGCAGAGACAGTTGGATCTCTGAAAGTTTGGATAGCTTGGGTTATCTGGATAGACTGTTTATAGGAAAAAAGTCTTCTCTAATGTCTGTATATTATTGTGTTCATATAAGATACAATAATTATCTACTGGTATAGTCTATAACTGGATGGTCTTTCTCTATAAACCTATCACTCTGAAAAGATTATAATTCCTTTAAATTTGTCAACAGATACCCAGAGAAGCAGGGACAAGTGTTCCTAGGTCTGTGATTTCATCTCATGCTGCCCTGCCACTTTGATGCAACTCAGTGCCCACAGAAAAGAACTAGTTTATCAAATCTGATCACCTGGGCTGCCCTGAATGTGTCCATGCAAAGCAGTAATCAAATGATGAAGCAAAATGAATGGCAGCATTTGAGAGTGGATGATGTCAATCAATAGTCAATACTATTAGAGAGTGTGAGCACTCATTGAGAAGGAAGTCAACATAGAAAGTCAAGGTGCATCTTACAGCTTTTATGCCACAAAGGTCTATATGCTCTAATGACAGGTTTCAATTCACAATCCAAGACATTTTTGTATCAGTATAACAATCCTTATAAAATAATAAATATTGTGTGTAAAAACAGAAAGCATCAAATTGAAGGGCTAAGAAATGAACTATAATGGAATAAAGAAAAAGGACAGAAGGGAAAGGGGAAGGATAAGGGAAAGGAAGGAATAAGATTAGGAAGGAGAGAAAGAGAAGTAGATGGGAGGAAAAGACAAAGGGGAAATTTGAGAATGAGAAGAGAGCAGAAAAACAGTGTGAATAAAAGGGAAGGGTAAAGAAGGCAAATCAGAAAGCAAAAGTGGAAAAATTTGGAAGTTACTTACCAAACGGAACAAAAATCACAGAACATTGAAGCTACTCATGTCCTCAGTCAATAGAAAGTGCTGCACACTCCTGAGCTGCTGGCTGGGCATCCACCAAGGAAGCAAAGACAGGCCCAGAATTCCATGGAATTATATGGAATCCTCATTTAAATATAATATTTAAATGACTTCTAATGTCATTGTAAATGTAAGCCAAATACCCTTCAAAACATTAGAGAATGAAAAGAGTGGTATGATAAACAAAAAATGGAAGGCAAGGGTGAAAAATGAAGAACTCTTCAAGAGGTCATATTGTAAACCAAGACTGAAGCACAACACTGACAAAATTTTAATTTTCACCAGAAGATCATATCCTAGAGCTGATGTGATAAATCTGTGGGTCCTTTAGCTGATCCCATCAACCATAAAAATTACCACAATAAAATATATGAAATCACATCAACCAAAATAAATTAAAACAGATGAATAGTTGATTTAACATGTTCTAGCAGTGTGGACCTCTGTTTCGTCATAGGATTTTGCTGCAGCCCTTATTCTGAACACAAAATACACACACTTTGACTATGTTTGTAAGCATATTATGTAACACTGCAGTTGAGGCATTGATTCAGATTTTTTACTACTACATGTTATACAATGCATTGCAGTATTTTAACTGCATAGTTTTTTTCTCTGATTAAAGCACCAATTTAGACACCTATCATTATGCATAGCCCTAAAAGTATCAATTTCATATATCTCTGGTATTAAACTGAATATCAGAGTATTCTATTCATTAGTATTATAATATATCTATCTATAGTATTAAAAAGTTTACATGTTGGTGTTTGAGTTGCTGATTTGAATTACATAAAAACTGGCAAAATGGTTTACATAGGGATTCGGATATAATTCCCAAAAATTCATGAAAAGCCCCGAAGTATACTTTTGCCCCTTTCTCTAGTGTATTAATGTGAAGTTGGCATCTCAGCATTGATAATTTAAAAAATCACATTATCTAGCAATTCTGAAATATGTTGAAGCTGTGTTACATACTGTGAAATCAGATATTGACCCAAGATCAATTTCTTTTATAAAAGTAAGCAAGCAAATCCATCTCACTCAAATGTAGATTTCCTTTCATCATTAGTAAATAATCAAATTATAAAGTAACAAAATGGTTTTAAAACAAATTACCTCATAATTTGTTATCAGTTAATGTTTGTCTTTTATACCTACTTTACAAACTTATGTGCCCGATGTTGCACTAAAAATTTTAGGTGATATTTCACTTCAAACACCATGCACTTTGGACACAGGTCTCAGAGAATCCTGTTCTTAATTTGACTTGAATGCCTCCTCCATAAGGAAAATTTTTAATGATAACCAGAAGGTACCCTGCAAATGACCAAAGAGAGAAAGCAAACAACAGCCCTATCCATCTATGACACCTATGAAGGCCAAAGGACAGCATTCTGTGATAACCCCAAGTGGTCAAGAGTGGTAGGTAAACCTAGATGGTAATCAACAGATATCTAATTGGACTGAAAGACCCGCTCAACAAGACAGAAATTATGCCTGGTAGCAGAAGCTTCACTAACTACCCAGACCTAGTGAAGTTATAAATCTAGAAGAAGAATCTAAACATTATATGTTACTAAATGAGCATAGTCTCCAAATAAACTGTAAATAATTTGGCCTAATAACACAGATATCTGTAGTCCTCACCACCCATTGAGAAAAGTGCTCTACAACATATGGAAACTTTTATAGAAAGCCACAACCACTTGTAATGCAGAGATACAGAGCCCAGTCATAATAGATAAATCTACAAAATGCTCTCACACCTAAGTCTCAGGGAACATTATGAAAAGGAGTAAATGTTGTAGGAGCCAGAGGATCAAGGCCTTTACTGGGAGATTGTGTCACTTAGTAATGTCAAAGCTAGACCCTTGAAGACTTAACAGCATAATTTTACAAATTTTAATTCATTAAGTCAGACAAAGACTACTTCTAATACACACACACACACACACACACACACACACACACACACACACATATATATATATATATATATATATATATATATATATATATATCTTGTAATTTGCCTGATAGACTAAATACCAGGACGGCTTTAAAAATGTGCAAACTATGTTATAAATTACAGAAAATCTCTCGTTCTTATAGATGTCAGCCTTTTCTTTATCTAAAGTAGGAAGAAGGGGGCAAATAGGGTTGCTTTTGACCTTCCAGAGATTGACCAGAATATGTACTGAGGCCCTGATGCAGGGCTCAAAGGCAATTCATGCAGTTGGTGACATACTGCAAATTTTTGTCTGAGGGTATAAAGGAAAAGGCACTCACACAGTCTCTTTATGTTTTCCTTCATTGTTCTTCTGTGTTCTTTATTCTATTTGAAGGGGTTGAGAGAAAAAGACACACCTTCATGTTTTCATTCTTTACTCTCTGTTCTCTAATGTTCTTTCTATGTTCTTTTAAAGTTCTTTCTGCTGTATAACATTTTTCTATAATTTATATACCCCAACAAATTTTTTAGGCAATATAGGAATTATAATGTGGCTACATTCAGTTTTTCAAGTGAACTATTGCAATGAATACAGATAAAAACACATCTTCCTTCTCTCATACATGATTAAATATTTTATGTATCACAGTTGAAAAAACAAATTATTCCAAGAACACACATGCATCCATAACCAAGCAACTTGTTATAGATTAATTGTACAGGCAAGCAAGCTAATATTGTCAGGTCTTTTACTGGCATGCTGCATTTTGCAGTTACAAAGAAAGGTCTAATTACTTTATACTTTCCTTGAAAAGTAATCCTTTAAAGAGTTTTAAAGGAATCACTAACCTAATCTATTACATAGAAAAAGAATCAGTCAGATAACAAAGACACTTGCCACCAACCCTAAAGGCATCTTCTTTCATGAGGGCCTGTGCAGATTCTTTAAGTCTATGTGGGAGAATGAGGTTGCAGAAGCAGCCTGTCATAGCAGAGTGCCCTTTGCCACCCATTCCAAAATGCACATAAGATAATCCAATTAGTGACCCATCAGGTTCAACAGACATGAATGGCATACTTGTATAGAAATAGAGATGATGGAGCCAGGCGTTGGTGGCACGTGCCTTTAATCCCAGCACTTTGGAGGCAGAGGAAGGCGGATTTCTGTGAGTTTGAGACAAGTCCTGTCTCCAGAGTGAGTTCCAGGATAGGCTCCAAAGCTAACAGAGAAACCCTGTCTCAAAAAACCAATAAATAAATAAATAAATAAATAAATAAATAAATATGATGAGAACATCTTCTTCTTTGATTTTTATATTGTGTTTATGGGTTTTGCGGTTGGATGCATATCTGTGCAGGATACATGCCTGGTGCAAACAGAAGACAGAATACAGAATCAGGTTCCCTGGTACTGGCGTCATGGATTATTGTGAGCTGCCATGTGGGTACTGGGAATTGAACAGAGATCTTCTGAAAGAGCATCCAGTGAGTTCTCTTAAACAATGGGACATCTCCCCAGCCCAACAAAATAGACATGATGGAGAGTGTGAAAAATCACTCTCTATATAAGAACTTGTGTATTGCTAAAGGCTATGACTCAGGAAGAGGATGGCAGTGGAAGAAGGAGGATTTTTAAATGGCTTCCAAAGACTCCTTGTGTCTTGTAAAGACTGTTCTTCTTTCAACCTGAGATGGAAAGCAAATTAGTTACACTTGAAAATGACTTCATTTGAAACCAGGAGTTTGTAGATAATCTTGCTCTTCTCTCTTCTTACTTCAGGGATTAGGAGTAGACGGAACTGTGATATTGCAGAATCCAGTTTGCCTCTCCATCATGACTGGAGAGCCTGACTTTATTTTTGGAAGAACAATATCAGAAACAACATAACACTCAGGTCCACAGGGATGTGTCTTTTCTCTTTGTTGCTGTGATAGAACATCTACAAAAGAAAGTTGAGAAATCTTTGTCCCTCAAATGGGAACATAGATTGCTTAGGAACAGAGTTCAAGGGTACAATTATTATAATGCAGAAGACAAAGCAAAAGGAGCTTGAAGCAGCTGCTCACATCACAACCACAACCAAGATACAGAGTGAAGGATGCTAGAGATCAGCTCCCTTTTTTCATTCTGTTCCAGTAAAGAACCACATGCAGGACAAAGTTTTGCCCACATTTGTAAGGATTTTCCAACATCAATTCACCTAATGAAGATAATTCCCCACAGAAATTCTCAGAGGCTAATTGTAATCTAGATAATCTTACATATATATATATATATATATATATGAAGATGATCCTTAGCAATTCTTCTACCTCAATCATTTACCATTTCCTTGTGTTACATAAATTAAAATCACTTAGCAATACTGAAATATATATCACTAGTAACTCTGGCCCTCTAACCAATGGACTACAAGGTTTTATTCCTTCTAGTTGCACCTTTCAACACAATTGTTTAGGCTAATTCCTTTTAAGGAAGGATCCTCAACAAAGGTATCATAGATGACAATACACATTCTCACTCAATACAGCAGACTATAGATGACCTACCAAAGAGGATTTCTCCAAGTCATTTATCTCACAATCTATTGAGAGAAATGGCTACTCCAGAGAAACCCTGCAGTAATGAAGTCATACTTTGAAAACCTATACTCCACCGAAATGGAAAATTTAAAGAAAAAGGACAATTTTCTGGACAGATACTACTTACCAAAATTGAATCAAGAACAGATACACAAGTTAAACAGACATATAATATCTAAGGAAATAGAAGCAGTCATCAAAAGTCTCCCATCCAAAAAAAGCACACGGCCAGATGGCATCAGTGGAGAATTTCACCAGAAATTCAAAGAAGAACTAATACTAATACTTGTCAAATTGTTCCACACAATAGAAACAGAAGGTTCATTGACAAACTCTTTTTACGAGGCCACAATTACCTTGGTACACAAGCCTCACAAAGACACAGCTAAGAAAGAGAACTACAGACCAATATCCACCATGAACACTGATGCAAAAATACTCAATAAAATACTGGGAAACCAAAAAAATCATCCATCATAATCAAGTAGGCTTCATCGCCAGCATGCAGGATTGGTTATACATTCAAAAATCTTTCAATGTAATCCACCATATAAACCAACTGAAGAAGAAAAAACATATGATCATCTCACTAGATGCTGAAAAGGCCTTTGACAAAATCCAACTCCCCTTCATGACAAAGTTCCTGGAGAGATCAGAAATAACAGGAACATACATTAAAATAATATACACAACATACAATAAGCCGAGGTCAACATGAAACTAAATGGAGAGAAAATCAAAGCTATTCCTCTAAAATCAGGAACAAGACCGGCTGCCCACTCTCTCCATATCTCTTCAATATTGTTCTTGATGTTCTAGCTAGAGCAATAAGACAACCAAAGGAGATCAAGTGGATACAAATTGTAAAGGAGGAAGTCACACTTTCATGTTTTGCAAATAATATGATAGTCTACATAAGTAGACTAAACCAAAAGTAGACCAAAAAAACTCTACCAGGGAACTCCTACAGCTGATAAATACCTTCAGCAAAGTGGCAGATTACAAGACTAACTCAAAAAATCAGTAGCCCTTCTATATATTGATGATAAAAGTGCTGAGAAAGAAATCAGAGAAACATCACCCTTTACAATTGCCACAAACAACATAAAATACCTTGGGGTAACACTAACTAAAAAAGTGAAAGACCTGTATCATAAGAATTTTGAGTCTTTAAAGAAAGAAATTAAAGAAGATACCAAAAAATGGAAGGAACTCCCATGTTCTTGGATAAGTAGGATCAACATAGTAAAAATGGCGATCTTTCCAAAAGCAATCTACAGATTCAATGCAATCACCATCAAAATTCCTGCACAACTCTTCACAGACATGGAAAAAACAACTCTCAACTTTATACGGCAAAACAAAAGAGCCAGGATAGCCAAAACAACCATGTACAATAAAAGAACTTCCAGAGACATCACCATCCCTGATTTCAAGCTCTAATATAGAGATATAGTCCTGAAAACAGCTTGGTATTAGCACAAAAATAGACAGGTAGACAAATGGAATTGAGTTGAAAGCCCTGATATTAACCCACACAGCTATAAAAACCTGGTTTTTTACAAAGAAGCTAAAACTATACAATGGAATAAAGAAAGCATCTTCAACAAATGGTGCTGGCATAACTGGATGTGGACATGCAGAAAACTGCAGATAGATCCAAACCTGTCTCCTTGCACAAAACTGAAGTCCAAATGGATCAAAGACCTCAACATAAATCCAGCCACACTGAAATGCTTAGAAGATAAATTGGGAGTTACCCTTGAATGAATTGGTACAGGACCCTGTGTCCTGAACATAACACCAGTAGCACAGACACTGAGATGGACAAATAATAAATGGGACCTCCTGAAACTTACAAGCTTCTGTAAGGCAAAGGACACAGTCAACAACACAAAACTACAGCCCACAGATTGGGACAAAATATTCTCCAATCCCACATGTGACAGAGGGCTGATCTCCAAAATTTACAAAGAACTCAAGAAGGTAGTCTCCAAAACACCAAATAATCCAATGAAAAAGTGAGGTAGAGAACTACGTAAAGAGTCCTCAGTAGAGGAGTCTAATATGTCTGATAAACCCTGAAGAATGTGCTCAACATGCTTAGCCATCAGGGAAAAGCAAATAAAAACAACTCTGAGACACCATATTACACCTGTCAGAATGGCTAAAATCAAAAACACCAATGACAGTTTATGCTGGAGTGGAGGAGGTGTAGAAAGGGGAACACTCTTCCATTGCTGGTGGGAATCCCAACACCTACAGCCACTTTGGAAATCAGTATGCAGGTTCCTCAGGAAAATGGGAATCAGTCTACCACAAGATCCAGCAATACCACTCTTAGGCATATACTCTAAGGAATCACATTCATACAACAAGGACATCTGTTCAATAATGTTCATAGCAGCACTATTTGTAATATCCAAAACCTGGAAATATTCTACATGTCCCTCAATGAAGAATGGATAGAGAAAATGTGGTACATTTACACTATGCAGTACTACTCAGAGGGGAAAAATAACAATGGAAACTTGAGTTTCTCAGGCAAGTGAATGTTACCAGAAGAAACCATTCTGAGCGAGGTAACCAAATCACAAAAAGACAAACATGGTATGTAGTCTCTCATATGTGGATTTTAGATCTAGAGTAAAGGATTACCAGCCTACAATCCACACTGCCAGAGAAGCAAGTATACAAGGAGACATTATAAGTTTAAAGTGAAATCATGCACTAGGGAAATGTTTGGAGAGCTACAAAGATGACACCAACTAACAATGTAAGCAATAGAGGTGAGGCTTCATTAAATGCCCTTTCTTGATACTGAGATTGATGACTAAATCATATGTCATTGTATATCCTTCATCCAGCAGCTAGTGGAAATAGAAGCAGACATCCACAGATAAACCTTGAACTGAACTGAAATCCAGTTTCCAAGAAGGAGGACAGATGATCATAGGGGTCCATACCAGGCTGATGAAGTGCACAGAGCCTAGACCCAAATGGTTGGCCTAGGCCCTATCCCAAAGAATATGACAGACTTAGAAGACCCCCTATGGAATACCTCACCTTCCCTGGGGAGCAGAAAGGGTATGATATAGGTAGGGTGTTACTTGGGGGGGCAGAGGAGGATTCGAGCGAGAGGGACTTGGGATTGACATGTAAAATAATTTTCTTTCTAATTAAAATCAAAAAATTAAAAAATATAAACTCTAAAACAAACATAGGAGCATGGCATTCAGTATTCATTCTCAGGTATTCAACCTCCAGCCACTGGCAATTCTGTCTCCAGCCATGCAGAGGATCCATGGAGCCAGTATTGTCCTTTCAAGTCTTAGGTAGAGGTAAGAGATAGTGGTGAGCTGCTTTGCATTGCTGATCTCTAGATGGGACCACAGTATCTGTTTCTGGATTTTTCTTATTTGTACTACAAGACCTGATGTTCCATTACACAAGAAATGAAAACCAAATATCTAATCTGTAAACTGTGGCTCAGATGAGCACTTCCCTCCCACTGTTGCTTAGGTAAAGCACTTTTGAATTAAACCTTGCTAATCATTGTCCTCCGATGTGGTGACTGCCCAAAATTCATATCAAATGTGAGTAGTTAATGGTTTGGTGTAAAAAAACACCATCTTATATGCTCTTCTTGTATGTTCTGGGCATCTAACTCTGACTTGTTGCTCTTGTGGTGTTCATGCATGGCTATGTAGTGGATCTTTATTTTTAAAAAGCTGTCCCAACAGTGGTGCATTACCACCTGACCTCCAACAGGGTCACTCAGATCCATGTACCAGCTAAAACTCTTGGTTTATTCTCTCTATCCGCAAGACCAACTGGTATATCTACCCACTGTTGGTGCAGTTTCAACAGGACACTTAGTATGAATTCTAATTTAGTCCCTGTAATTTTTCTCTGTACTGGTATCTAGTTTCATTTAATTCTCTTATTCTGTTTAAGACTTACTTACATTTTGACTTAAAATGAACTCTATTTTAGAAGGTTGATGGGATGCTAGGAATGATACATAATACATAAGTAAACATGATAGAATTTATTTTAGATATGGTGTTGGCCATTCATTTCTCATGCTGTTCATATCTAAACTTTCTCTTGTGGTTTTCACTTTGAATCTAAAGAAGAGAGCAATGTGCTGAAATTATACCCTACTAATGTATTAGGAAAAGTGAACTTCCATGTCCATCTGTGAGTCAACCTGTTTCCTTGTGGGGAGGTTGTCACCTGTCCATGAGGACAAAGAACAGAAGCAGAAACAGAGAACTTTAGATGCCCTGTGTACACAATGCAAATAGTCTTCTTGGACACAGCTTCAGTGAGGCATCTCGAATTTTTTGCAGAGGAAAGGGAGATGTAAAGGATGGGGACAGTTGTCCTGGTATTACATGAATGGCTTAAAAGGAATGATCCACTCATAAAGTTCCTTGTACAACTTTTAGTTATTATCTGTAGAAACACATTACTATGTAAAAAAAAAACCAGCTGGTAGCAAACTCTCTAATTATCATTTGGGCAACAGGGGGAAGTCTCAGCCCGGAACAGTGTCATGGGTGGCTCTAGAGGTAAGTCGGACATTGACATCTAGAGATAACTCCATGTTTCCAAGCTCAGAGAGAGCTGCCATGCCAGGGTAGACCACAACTTCTGACCAGCAGAACCTCCCAGAATCTTTCCATTTTTTTTTAAACTGGAGCCCAAAAGTTTGATGTGTATACATTTGGAATTGCTATATACTTTTGGTGACTAGTTTTATTTATGGCTGTCTCTATCAGCTTGATTCATAATTGATCATATTCTAATTTAATAGCTATTAGCAGAGCTGTGCCAGATTGGTTTTGGGCCCCCATTATCTTGGGAGGTTTACTTCCATCATTTGACTCTCATCATGTGTGTATTGTTACCACATAGGTGTGTTTCTTAGAGAAAATAGACAGATATTGCTTTTTAACCTATCACAACAACATTTCTATAATTCTTGCTGAATTGGGGTCTTATTAGATTTTTAATACATTTTTATAATTTTGGGTGATGTCTTGGGGTATTAGATTATTGTTGATTTGTTTGTTTTCCTTTTCTACTACTCCCCAACTATATTGCAGTTTCTGGCTTTGTGTACATAATCTCTTTATATTATCTTCTGCAAGCCTATCTTCATGGTCATGAACTGCCTTAGGTGTCATTTTCTTGTAATGTCCTTATCTCTCCCACAATTTAAAAAACAATTTTACTGCAAATAGATAAATTATTTAGCAGTTATCTACTAGAAGGGAATGAAATATAATGTTCCATGATTTTCTGGTCTTCAAGGTTTGGAATGGGAGTTCAGATCTCATTCTGATGTGTTTCCCTTTGGAATTGACTTGACAGTTTTCCATTATGTCTTTTGACATTGACTCTTTCCTTTGAATTTTTTACATTATAGACACAATCTAGGACATGGAGAGGTTCTTCTCTGTTAATAACGACTTGGGGAACTAAATGCCTTATTATATTTACCAAGGTTTTCTCAATATTTGATTTTTTTCTGCTGTTCTTTCACTCACTCAATATGTTCCCTGTGACTTTAGTTTTATATAAGCTCTTCTATATTATTTTGATTCTTGGTATTGGGCTCTTCATCATATGCTGGAATTCTTTGACATTATAGTGATGATACATTTTTAATCAATGATGTCTCAATGGTATATTTTTAATTTCAACCTTGACCCAGGATAATGTTTCTTCCATTTTATTGAGTATTATGGTGATTTCTTTGTTCTTTGTGAAAGGAAAATTATAGGTTCAGTACCGCTAAGACCAAGTTCTCAACACAAAGGAAATTTGTTTGCCCCAGAGTGACAGGCAGCTGGGAATAAGACAAAAGGCAGAAGATAGAAGAAGAGTGACAAGGGGAATATAAACAGGGAAAGGTGGCAGAAGTATTTGTCCTGCATGGGGAAAGGACTGGCTCAGGATAGAAAGACATAGCACATAGGAAAACAGCAGCATATAAATATAGAAACCCAGTGTTAGGATGAAGTGCTTAGTCATAAGGGGCATGTTAATTAGGAGAGAAATTGAGACTTCTGATTGCTGTTATATTAATAGCTGGAACATGGTAGTCAGCCTCAGGATGAGGGATTGGCCAAATAAGCAAATAGACCTTGGGGGCTAGCTTCAGAAATGTAATCTATTTTTTTTTTTGCACAGGGACAGGAATTGGGGAGAAGGGCAAGGACTACCAGAGCCACGACAACAAGTGTCCCTTCACTGTGTGTTGTTGTATTTAATACAATTAAATTTTAATTTAATATTACAATCACATTTCCCTTTTTCACTCACTTTGCTATATTACTGATTGTTTTACTCATCTTGCTTATGCTTGCCTATATGTGCTTTTCTTCTTTCATTCTTGACTGAATAAATATTTTGCTTGTATATTTTGTGTAAATTCACCATTTTCTGAGTATGTTCTTAAAAGCTTCACCCAGCATTTTTCTATTTCAGATCTTTTTGTGGAATCCTTGAATGAATTATGAACCTTTGGAAGTATAATTTTTGGAGGATTGCTCAAGATCTTATGTTTCTGTTATTATTCATATCTCTTGGTTTAAGTACCTCTTTGGGTTTATTTGAGTCTTTGCTAAATTTAGCAACCTACATTCAAGGGTTCACTGCCCAGAATCACTCAGCTTTAAGGTATTTGGATATCTTCAGCAATTTTTATGCAATCTGCAACACAATGGTTCCCTGCCATATTAAAAAATAGGTTCTCAACAAGTTTCTTACTCAAAATATAGACATAATTAGATAGCACATTTTTTATATGGGAGCACAATATATTCCTTCTTAAAAGCATTATGCTTTATTAATTGATATGAAATGCAAATACAGGAAGTCAGGTTCTGCAGACACAAAATTATACCCAACATTAGAGTGGAGGAAGATTAATCAATCTCCAGAATTAGAATCATATACCAAGACTAAAGAAGGAGATGTTGTCGCAGAAACAAAGGAAACAATTACCAATATTTCCTTCTTTTGTAGATCCTAAATATGTGAATTCTAAGTATGTAAACTTCATGTGTGTATGTGTGTATTGTGTACATATATATATATATATTTCTGCATGAGTCCATGAGTGTGTGCATGTGTCCATGTATGTGTATATGTGTGTATCTATGTGTATATGTGTGCACAATTTTAAATGTTTATGTGGATACTGTGGGTCTGGGGTGTGTATGTATGAGAGACATGGAAATAAAAATAGAAGAGAGACTGGGGAAGAAATTATACCAAGAAAAATGGAGAAATGGGGAAGGTTAGTGCATTTGGCAAAAATATATGACAAACTGAAAAAAACATTGTTTTTAAGAAAATTGTGTACAATGAAAATTGTGTAAAATGAATTTACATCAATAAAAGATTTTAAGAGGCAGGAATATGGGTCAAAAATCAAAAACATTTGACACCAAGCCCGACTTTGATCCCCAGGACCAAAATGACAAAGAAACATTTAAATCCTAGCTGTCCTCTGACCTCCACAACAATGCCCCTTCACATGTGAGCTTAGAAAATTTGACACACAGACACCCAAATGTACACTCACATGGACACAGATTTTTTTATTTGAATTAGAAACAGCAGTGTTTTACATGACAATCCCAGTTACCTTCTTGCTCCCATCCTCCCCTACCACCCCCCAACTAAAACCCTACCAATCACATATCCTTTCTGCTCCCCCTGGATGGTGAGGCCTACCATATGGTGTCATCAGAGTCTATTGTAACCTTTGGGATAGGGCCTAGGCCCACCCCGTGTGTCTTGGCTCAGGGAGTATTCCTCTATATGGAATGGGCTCCCAAAGTCCACACCTATGCCAGGGATAAGAACTTAACTACTACAGGAGGTGTTGTAGATTTCCGAGGTTTCCTAACTGAAACCCATGTTCCTGGGGTCTGGATCAATCCATGTTGGTATTCCTGCTATCAGTATGGGAATCAAGAGTTCCCAGATGTTTCGGTCAGCTGTTTCTGTGGGTTTCACCAGCCTTGTCTGGACCACTTTGCTCTTCACTCATCCTTCTCTGTATCTGGGTTCCAGTTCAGTTTGGTGGTTAGTTGTGGGTTCTAGCAGACACATAGTAAAAGCAGTTTGGCTCAGATTTGCCCAGAACTGTCACTGTCATGTTCTACCACCTCTGCTTCTGGATCAGTAACACAGCTTCAGGGATGTGGACCAAGATCTCTGCTTCTTGAGCTGGCCCTCACACAGTCCCCTTAGCAGATCTCAAGATGCTCCAGATGCATATACTTGCAGAAGCCTCTCTCATGCTCTCTCCCATTTTATACTGTAGGCAGCAGGCTTTCCTGCAATCATTCATCCTTGGACATATGTGTGGATCAGCTGCATATTAAACCAAGATTATCCAACTTCTTCATAGTCTTCTTAGCATCCTTTTCAAGGAGAAACTTGACTTACATGCTTTGACCAAGTAGTTCCCCATACTGCTACAGGCATCCAACTCTTCACAATTCACATAGTTTTGTTCCAACTTAGTAAAGATTTCCACAAAAAACAATCTCGGTATTCCTGTGTCTCCACATAATTCATAGAACTGTGTGATCCATCAGCTGTCTGTGAACTGTTGGCAGAATTTTTTGATGTTTTCAATGAAGATGGTAGGGAAAAATGTCAGTTTCATGCAATTAAGAACTTCTGGCTCTGAGATTCCATGCTCCATTATTGAAAGCTGATGAGCAACTTTGTCTTTCTCTGTACCAAGGATAGCAGAAACTACAAACATGCGTTTAGACACCACTGAATTAGCCCTTTATTCTTTGTTATATTCAGGAATGATCCTTCTACTCCTAATCCCTCAGGGATTTTATTATGAGTTTAGGTGAGTTTTCTTCATGGAAAGAATGATAGGATTTCTGTGTCTTAAGCACTTCATGCTGACTTGCATTTAGTGATAATAGATGAAAGGGAGCTAACCTTTCAACCCTGAATTGCAACTGACTTGGTTATATTGTTCCTAGATTTCATTATCAAGAGTTAGCAGGGGTGATCCTTATGTTAATTATGTATACATATATACATTCTAGATAAATTTTAGATGTCTGTGTCATTCATTCTTTCCCATGCTGTTCAATTCTAAAATTTATCTGGTGGTTCTAAGTTTGAATCCTAAGAGTTGTATACTGAAAATAGCATCTTCCATTATATCAAGGTGTATCTGACTTTCTATGTTCATAGTGTCCTGCTTTGTTTTATAAAATTTCATTACCAATTTTGTTGTGTATTCATTTGGAATTGTTATATCCTTTCTGTGTCTCATTTCCTGTATTGCTTTCTTTATCTGTTTAAGGTTTGTTTAGATTCTACTATACCAGATAGCACCAGAGCTGTGCTTGAGACCCTATTCTCTAGGTAGATTTATTTCCATCACTAGATTCTCAGCACATGTGTGTCATTACCAGTTAGGTGTGTTTTTTGGAGAAAACAGACATTGAGATATAGTTTTCAAAACTAGTCCAACAATATCTGCAACTTTATTGCTGCATTCTGGTAACATAAGGTTATTAAGAAATGCTTTATTAATTTCTATAATTTCGTTTGGGTTCCTTGGTGGAATAAATTCTTGTTTGTTTTCCTTTTTCACCATTCCTGAGCTACATTGAAATTTTTTGACTTACAGTGTTGGGCACATTGGGCCCCTTTCCCAATGACTATTGTTCATCTATTCCCCTGAAGACATGAATATTTTGTCTGTGCTCTCATGGTTAAAACACTCTTTTGTCTTTATGCCTAGTATTTATATATTATCTTCTGCATTGCTGTCTTCATAGTCATGAAATGCCTTCATTTATGATTGTCATCTAATGTCCCATGTCTTCTTCAATTTAACATACAATTCCACTGAACATTCTCATTTATTTAACAATTACTTAATATCAGTAACTTGAATACATTGTTCTAAGTTTTCGGGCCTTTAAAGTTTCTAACAAGAATTCAGACGTCTTTGTGATATGTTTGTCTTGAAGTTGAGTTGGCATTTTCCCATAAGACCTTTTACATTGATTATTTACTTTGTATTTTTTACATTATAGACACAATCGGGGCCATGGGGAAGCTCTCCTCCATTGCTATCCATTTAGGCAACTAAATGCCTCTCTTTGTTTTCCCTTTTCCCCCTTTATATGAAATTTTCTGTTCTCCTTTCACTCAATACATTTCCTATGTCTTTGGTTTTCTTATCTTCAATATCTTATGATCCTTGCTTTGGGTCTTTTCATCATATGCTAGAATGTTTTTTTTGTTGTTATACCCATAAATTTATTTTTACCAATGACATTCTATTGCTATGTTTTCTCTAATTCAAACTTCATCCAGAATACTCTTTCTTCTGTTTTATTATGACTGTTGGTGATTTATTTGTTCTCTGTGTTGTATTTCATACATTGAAATTTAATTCCCAGAAAATCAATTGTGTTTTCCCTCTTCTTCACTTTTACTGCCATGAAGCTGATTGTTTTACTCATCTTGCATATATTTTCTGATTTATTACTAGCTTTTCTCCCTAAAGCCTTAACTGAATAAATTTTTATTTGTATCTTTTATGATGACTCACCATTTTATGAATATATTTTTGAAATCTCCACCCAATATTTTAACTATTTCATATGTTAGATTTTTGTTCTTGAGGGATTTTTTTTGGAAATCATTTGGGAACATCATTTTTAATAGATTTTTCATGATCTTGTATTTATGAATTATGAGTCATATCTGTTGCTTTAGGTCCGTCTTTTGATTTATTTGAGGCTTTTCTAAGCTTAACCACCTATACTCTAGGAGCACAAAATATCCCCCTCTCAAAACACTAAGCTTTGTTCACTGATATGAAATGTAAAACTGAAGGCAGCATTTGCTTACACAAAATTATACCTATCATTGGAGTTAAGGGAAGTTTCTCACTGTACATCACTGGTAATGAGATATGGAGACTTCAGAGGTATACACAGCCCCAGGAACAAGGGCATGAAATATGATATTTCCCCTCCTTTATGAATACTATGTATGTGGATTCTAAGTTTGTAAAGTTTATGTGTGTATGTGTGTGTTTATATATGAGTGTATTTATGTATTTATATATGAGTATATTTATGTGAACAAATGTAGATATGTGTGTATCTCTGTGTGTATATATGTATATGTGCATATACATATATGGATGTGTGTGCATGTATAAGACAGAGAGATGAAAGTAAAAGAGGGACAAGGGTATGTAAAGATGGCAGGAAAGGGAAGTAGAAATATGGAAGACAGGTGTCATTGCTATTAAGAAAATACAATAATATTTCTTAATAATTTAGAAAATATTAAGAAAATTGAATATACATCAATAAAATATCTTAAAGAGCAACAAGTTTGATTAAATAATAAGATGGATCAAGTATCACCAAGCCTAAAATCAGACCAGAATGTGATCACTAGAATGCAAAGACAAAGACAATCAATTCCAAGTGTTCTCTGGCTTGGGCAATTATGCCATGTCACATGTACACCCAGAAACATTCAAAAGTCTGTACACAAATAAAGCTAATTAATTATCTAAAATGTAACAAATGATTAAAGAATTTATGGAAATTAAAAAAAAAACAGAAGAAAAGGCACCAGTAAAAGCACTCTATAATCTAGCAAAATAGGAAACACATTTTCCTAGCTCTTCTAAACTAAAATAAGCTTGCCATCATCATCATTTCCGGCCAAAGCATGCTATATAGGAGACCAGAATTCAGAACAATGAGAAAATAAATCCCTCATATTCAAGCAATAAAGTTTGGGATACTAGGTTACATAAGGAATAGAAAACTGATAGTGAGTTCTCCTTTGCATTTTTTATAAAGGTTTTTCATACCAAAAAAACTTCAGAGAGATTGAACCCATGGTGATTTGCTGGGATCTGCATATGTTTTCATCAGTGCTTCAGGCAGAAGGAGGAAGTGTGAGGTACAGGGCTGTGTGGTACAGTCAGCTGGTGAGAAACACAGAGGAGGTTTTTGTTGGAGTCTGAAGCACTGTGGGAATAGGGATGGAGCTCTGCTGACAGAAATAAATTCCCATGCCTTCATCCTGGACACTGCTGATGGTGAGAGTGTAATCTCTTTCAGATCCACTGCCTATGAAGCCATCAGGGACACCAGTGTGCAGAGTGGATGCATGCAGAGTAGATCAGCAGTTTAGGAGACTGCCCTGGTTTCTGCTGGTACCAGGACAAGAGGTTCTTATTGTTCACATTGTAAAAGAGACTCTGACTGGACCTGCAGCTGATGGTTACCTTCTCTCCTGCTGATACAGCCAGGCAAGTTGGAGACTGGGTCATCACAATATCTCCACAGGCACCTGTAATCAGAAATAGCAGTGTTCATGTATAATAAAAACACAGAATTCTAACCATATGAAATTTGTCATTTAATGACCTTTGTAATGATATATTGTCAGAGTATCATGGCATATAAAATTTTGCACCCTGAGAGAAACCCTGCCTCAAAAAACCCAAAAATAAAATAAAATTACACCCAGCAACACACTGACTCAGAGAAGATTACAAAGGTTGTTAATTTCTCACCAGACATCCAGAGGAGTATGGACATGATGACATGGATCTGTGACTTCATCTTGCTCCCCCTACCCATCAGATGTAACTCTTTTCTCACTGTAAGTGTCTGGTTTATGAATTCTGAGCAGGTGGGTTAGGATAGAGGGCCCCATGAAAAGCAGTTAGCAAATTCAAAAGCAGATTCCTGGGCAGTTTTGGTATAGTGGCTGGTTTGATAAACAGGCAAATATACCATCACAGAGAGCATGAGGAATCACTGAAGGATCTTTACTTATAGCTCTACAACAGATCTACTATATACTTTAATAGCAGCTGTGGTGAAAATCCAGAAAAATTGATAAATCAGTTGACTTTTGCAGAAACCTAAGAGCTATCTCATATGACAGTCCTGATGAAATGCTAAGATATGCTCAAATAAATCACAACAACAAAAGGAAGAAAACATTAATAAAAGGAACAAGGGTAGAGGGGAAAGAGGAAAAACAGAGAGAGATAGATGAGATAGGGACAGAGAGAGGGAGAGAGAGACAGAGACAGAGACAGAGAGAGAGAGAGAGAGAGAAACTTGGTCAAATTTGTTCATTCTCTCCCATCTGCAAAGCCTATCTTATACTGAGGAAAAGGAATAATTCATCAGACAGTTGGTGTCCAGTTTCCAGGATAAACATTGGACATAAATACAAAGAGCAGCCCAGAATTACCTCTGAGAGAAGCCTAGAGAACTTTAATCTAATCCTGGGATCAGAGAAGTTTTCATCTCAAAACAAAGGTAAACCCACAGATACTAGAAAATATCCTCCACACAATTTCAGGAAGTGAAAGAGTGATTAAATTTTGGGGAATCAGAAGAGGAATACAAGGTACTTGGAATCATCAAGAACTAATAACTATAGATCAACACTAACAAGAGTGTTTTTCACAGAAATGCACATTCTAGAATAATTTATGAATTAGAAATATTAAAATGGGATTATGATAATCTTAGGAGTCCACAGAAATGACCGCAGCTAAGACCCTGAGCATTAGTGGACAGTGTGCCTGAGCTGGCCTTCCCCTATAGTCAGATTGCTGACTTACTGTATTATCATCATAGAAACATCATCCATTGACTGGTGCAAGCAGATCCAGACATCCACAGCTAAGCACTAGGCTGAGCTCTTTGAATCCAGTCAAAGAGAGGGAAGAACAAGAACATGAGCAAGAGGCCAAAATCATCTGGGGATACCCACAGAAA
Source organism: Cricetulus griseus (assembly GCF_003668045.3). Classification (NCBI taxonomy): domain Eukaryota; kingdom Metazoa; phylum Chordata; class Mammalia; order Rodentia; family Cricetidae; genus Cricetulus; species Cricetulus griseus. The sequence goes on from NC_048601.1 coordinate 61,061,210, forward strand.
CATCTGACCTGAGCTAGTGGGAGCTCACTGACTGCAGACTGACAATGGAGAGACCTGATAAAATCAAACTAGTCCCTCTGAAGGTGGGTGACAGTTGTGTGGCTTGGGAAGTCTATGGGGCCACTGACAGTGGGATCAGAATGTATCCCTAGTGATTGAACAGGCTTTTTGGAGACTTTTCTCTTTGCAGACATACATTGCTTGACCTAGATTTGGGGGGTTGGTCCTGCCTCAAAGAGATATGCCAGATTTCCTTGACTCCCCATGGGAAACCTTACCATCTCTGAGGAGTTGGTGGAGAATGGAGGGAGGAGGGTGAGAGAGTAGGAGAAGGGGAGGTAGTACGAACTGGGATTGGTATGTAAAATGAGAAAAGATGGTTTTAAAAAGTAAAAAAAATGATTATAAAAATGTTCTTGCTGACATCATGGAGAGGTAAAAATCTCTCGAGAAAGGGATACAGCCATCCTAAATCAAAAAATTTTATGAAGACCGGCATACAACATCAGAGATTGTTGACATACAAATGGGAAAAATATGCTTGAGTAACGATGTGTCAAGTCCATGCTGGGAATCCCACACAAACAGCTGACCTGAGCAAGTGGAATCTCACACACACCAGTCAGACAGCTCGGGAACCAGCATAAGATTGAACCAGGCCTGCTGAATGTAGGTGTCAGTTTGGGGGCCTGGAAAATCTATGGGGCCTTTGCCAGTGGAACCAGTGCTGATCCTTACTGCATGAATGGCTTGAGGAACCCAATCCCTATGGAGGGATACTCTCTCATCCTAATATGCATGGAAGGCCTGGGTCCTGTGCCCAATAATGCCATAGACTTTGATGATCCTCCATGGGAGGTCTCACCATTCCTAGGAGTGAATATGGGTGGAATGTGGAGTTGGTGGTAAGAATGGGAGGACAGGAGGCAGAGGGAACCGGGACTGGTTGTAAATATGATTGCTTTTAATTAAATAAAAATTTTAAAAAGAATGAAAATCAATACCATAAACAGATATCACAGAACATGCCTGGACTTTAAATTTGATGAAGTTTGAAAATGTATATAAGAACTAGATTATAAACAATGTTATGTATAAAGTACAAGAAGCAGAAAAAATAAATAAATAAAACATCATGGCATGAAGATGAGGATCATGTCTGTAATCCAAGGACTGAAGAGACAGAGGCAGGTGTATTGTGCATTTGAGGCCAGCCTGGGGTACAAGTTCTATGCTAGTATAATCTATGCATGCAGAAAATAATTCAAAATTGTGTGTTATGAATCAAGTGATTACAAGGAAGCTCATGGCATTTGATATCCAAAGCAAAGTACTTATCTGATGTTAAGGATTCAGCATTTAGCCAAGATCATTATTGAATTTTATATATGCATTTAAGTAACATACATTTCCTTTTATTTTCCATTATTTTATAATTATATACACCTACTTTTCATGTACAAAATGTTAAATTATTACTGATAAGCATATTCAGATGCCTTCTGTAATCTGGTACACACCAATCTAATGAAGAGAAAAACAATATGTAGATTAAGGAAGTTCCCAATCCCTTGCTACACAGTCTTGTTTATTCGGTCCATTTGATTGGAAAATCTTTTTTCAAACCTTAACTCTGAGATATCATCTGTCTATGAAGTTGAGGTGTGTTTCTTATTGGCAGCAGAAGGATTGATTTTGTCTTTGTATCCATTCTATTAGCCTGTGTCTTTTTATAGGCAAGTTAAGACCATTAATATAGAGGGAAATTAAGGACCATTGATTGTTAATTGTTGTTTGTTTTGGATTTGTTGGTGGTGGTGGTATTGTGAGTAGATTTCCACCATTTGTCTTTTGTCTTTTAGTAGAGTGGGATTATCTATTTCCTATGTTTTTGTGAGTGCAGTTAACTTCCTTGGTTTGGAGTTTGCATTCCAGATCTTTCTGTAGGGCTGGATTAATGGAACTGTAAATTTTTAAATATGGTTTTGTCATGGAATATCTTGTTCTCTACAACTATAGTGATTGAAAGCACATTCATACAAGGACATCTGTTCAACTATGTTCATAGCAGAATTATATGTAGTGGCCAGAACCTGGAAGAAACTTAGATGCCCCTCAACTGAAGAATAGATAAAGAAAATGTGGTACATTTACACAATGGAGTATTACTCAGTAGAAAATAAAAACAATGGGATCTTGAAATTCACATGCAAACAGATAGAACCAGAAAACCATCCTGAGTGAGGTAACCTAGTCACAAAAGAGAAACATGGTATGTTACACACTCATTTGGATTTTATACATATAAGAAAGGATTACCAGCCTACAATCCATACTTCCAGAGAAGCTTGGAAACAAGGAGGACTCTAAGAGAAACATACACAGTTCTCAGAAGAAGGGGAAAGGGACATGCTATCCTGTGGAAATTAGGAGCAGGAAGGGTGGGGAGTAGGAGTTAGGAGAAAGACAAGCGGAAAAGAGGAGGGGGAGGAAGACATAAGATACTAGGAAGATTGAGTCAGTGGAAGAATAGAGGAGAGCAAGGATAGAGAGAGAGAGAGAGAGAGAGACAGAGAGACAGAGAGACAGAGAGAGAGAGAGGAGAGATAATAGGTTTAGAGAAATCTAGCACAATAAAATATCCAGAGATCTACAAGGATGACAGCAACTAAGAACCTAAGCAATAGAAGAGAGGCTACCTTAAATACCCTTCCCCTATAATGAGATTGATGACTACATTTTATGCCACCATAGAACCTTCATCCAGCAGCTGATGGAAACACAAGCAGAGACCCACAGCTAAGCACTGAGCCAAATTCCTGGAATTCACTGTAGAGAGGGAGGAGTGATGAGCAAACGGGTGAAGACCAGATTGGGCAACCCCACAGAAACAGCTGAACTAAACAAGGGGTAGCTCATGGACTCCAGAATGACAGCTTGGAAACCAGCATAGGACACAACCAAGCTCCCTACATGTGGGTGGCAGATATGAGCCTTGGGCATGCTAGTGGACCCCTGGTAATGGACATTTATAACTAGTATGTTAGTGGATATTGGGAGCCCATTCCCCATAGAGGTATACTCTCTCAGTCTAGACATATAGGAAAGGAACTAGGCCCTGCTCCAAATGATATGACAGACTTGATGATCCCCCATAGAAGGCCTCACCCTTTCTATAGAGCAGAAGAATGATGGGATGGGGGTTTGTGTGGGCATCGGCGAATGGTAGGGATAGGGATATATATAATAAAATTGTTTATTAATCTTAATAAATTTAAGTAAAAAAGGAAAAATACTAAACCAAACAAAAGTAATAATATAAAAAATCACTGTATCAGTAGCTTAAGGAAAATAAAAACTGAATAAAATATAGTCAATTAGCTATATACCAGAATAAGATCCTAGCACATAATTAAATAGTCTGATCTTGAAGAGCACAGAGTGATAACTGTGAGCATGGATTACCATATCCTTTAGTTAAAGACGCATGTCCAAACTCAGGTGCTTAATCTCAGTAAAAGTCAGTGTCTCTGTGTATAAAATGAATATAATAAAACAGAACTTGAAATTATGTGAAGTTTAAGTGAGATAATATGTTAAGCATAGAAACTTTTCCAGAATAATTATTTCATACAAACTATGTATAAATATTACCATATTTTATTTCCATGTGCACATTTAAAAATCTCTTCAAGCTTGAAAAAAACAAGAAAAATACAAAATTACTACATGTTTTAGCTATTCCTGCACTAGGCATATTCCTGAATAAATGAAGATCAGCCTAAAGGAGTTATGCTTCCTCACCAATGTTTATTGCTGCACTATTCTCATTAATAAGAATTTGAATAAATGCAGTATCTATCAACAGATGAATAGATAATAAAAGGTACATACATGCAAAGAAATGTTATAAAAATTCAGATCATACAAATGTGTTAAATTTTCTGCTCTGGCTCAATGTATAGATTTGTTTCAGAAAAGACTCATTGTGCATTAAAATAACCACAGCAGAGGAGCAGCAGACCCCATCTCTGAGAAATGGATTAGAGGCTGCTTCTTGGATACTGCAAGCTGCCTTTAAAGATGGTTGAACAATCTGCCCTGTGGTTAATGTCTCAACATGCAAATCAGCTCAGAAGAGCTTGGCTTGTTGCTAAAAGCACACGTGCTCTTGTGTCACCCTGTGGCCGTTAGGATTAGCAAAGAAGTCCATAGAGTATTCTAAGTGGTGTATTTCAGGTGGCTGTTTTGGCTGGAAATTTGGAATTGTCAGTTTCTGTTATTTGGAGGTTACATGTGAGCACTGTCACTGATCTACTGTAAAGGATGTAAGTTGTAGAAGCACTGTAATCCCTCAGAATTAAACTTTTAAAAAAGATATCTTTATAAGTATTCTGGGTATATATGTTTTGTGTCTTCATGTATATCTCTGTACTACATCTGTGCCTGGTACTCTTGGATTCCACAAGAGGGCATTGGGTTTTCAGAACTATTGTGACAGATGACTTGAACTGCCATATGTATAATGGGAATTGTACCTATGTCCACTGCAAGCCCATGAAGGGCTCCTATCCACTGATCTCTGTACAATAAAATAACGTTTCTTAGAAGAACATGAGAGATCAGAAAGACTGAGTCAGGGTAAGAATTGGGGATAGCAAAAAAAGAGGTACTTAATAGAGGAAGCCATTATAGGTTTAAAGAGAAATTGGGCACTAGGGAAATGTCCAGAGATCCACAAGTATGACCCCAACTAAGAACCTAAGCAATAGTGGAGAGGCTACCTTAAATGTCCTTCCCATATAATGAGATTGATGACTGTCCAGTAGCTGATGGAAGTAGAAGCAGACGACCACAGCTAAGCACCAAGCCGAATTCCTGGAATCTAGTTTTAGAAAGGGAGGAAGGATGAGCCAAGATGTCAAAACTGTGCTAGAGAAACCCACAGAAACAGATGACCTGACCAAATGAGATCACATGCATCCCAGTCACAAAGCTGGGGAACCAGCATTGGACCAAACCAATCCCTCTGAATGTGAGTGCCTGGTAGAAAGCCTGGGCAGTCTATGGGACCTCTAACAGTGGAACCAGTATTTATCCCTAGTGCACAATGGACTTCGGGAGCCCATTCCCTGTGGAGGGATATTCTCTCAGTCCAGATACACATAGGAGGGCCTAGGCCCTCCCACAAAAGATGACTTTGATGACCCCCCCCGAAGGTTCACCCTCCCTGAGGAGTGGAAGGAAGATGGAATGTGGGGGTTGGTGGGGGCATGTCAGAATAGGAGGGAGAGGGAACTGGGATTGATATGTTCATAAATAAATAAATAAATAAATAAATAAATAAACATTTTGCATTGAGATACTTCTCAAGAAGAGAAAATATTTGGATTTCATAAGATTGAGAAAAAAGAATGTGTAGAGTCCAGATGAGAAGGGAAAGTTGGCTCCACTAAGAGGTTTTTATCTACATGTCATCAGGAGCAGAAGAAGCAGTGGGCTGTGAGCATGGGATAAAAAGGAGGCTGGAAAACTAAACTTAAAATGAACAGGCATCACTGAGGATGAAGCAGATCTCTCTCCATCTTCTCACTCCAAAGCCAATCCTGAGTCACATGAAACCTTCATAAACAGAAGAACATTTTACCCTATAACTAGTGACACTTCCTCAGAATCCAAAATTCCTGTCAATTAGCACCCTGATTAGGAATCTCAGATTGTTCTGTGGATAGAGTGTGAAATAACCTAGCCAAACAGATAGGCTGGCACATCTTCATCTGACATCCAACCAGGTCACATTGTTCCAAGTCCCAACAAATCTCTTGCCTTATTCATTTCATCTGCAAGAACAACAGGCACATCTACTCCATGCTGGCACAGTTACCACAAAACAGTGAGTATTAAGTCTAATTCTCTAGAGAAATTGTCCAGCTCCCCATCTTTACATTGGAAAGTCTCTTCCGTTTCTTGCTAATCAACTCCCTTGTATTGCTGAGTTTCTACTATTTGGTGTGTGTGCTGTATTAGCTTCTAGAGGTCTTGCTCATTCTGCATATCCTGCAATTGCTTAATACTCATTTTCAAGCCCATGAAATGCTTGATATCTGGTGCATGGTTTTCATAGACTTATTTCAATTCTCCCAAGAATTTTGTAATCTGTCCTATAGATTTCTTCATGACCTTGAGAAATGCAAGGATTCTTGTTTACCCTGCAAATCATTAACTTGACCTTGGAAATGTATTGTAAGTACCTCTTGAGTTGTGATTTTGTGATTGCATTTGGCTATTTTTGGAAGAGGAATTGAATTTTCTAAGGCATTTTGGCAAAGGAGTCTTTCTATTTCTCTCTGATGAGATACTTTGAGGGGCTCATTGCATGCAGCTGTGTTCTTTGTGACCCTTCCCTTGGTGTTTTCAAATCTCTGTATTGATGCTTCTGATTCCACCCTCAGATTATTTCTCCCCAAAATCAATCAGTCTAAGTTATTTCTCAATGCAGTTTTCTCATAAAATCTCTGAAATATGGGAATTAGTAAAGGCATGTTGATGTTACAGTTTAGCATGCAGGGTTCCAGGAAAAAAGTTTGCATTTACTCTATGTGGGTACAAACTTCTTTCTTCACCATTTTGGCAAGAGTTTCCTCTCTGATCCTCAGGCTCTACCTAGACATTATTCTTCTTCTCTCCTTCTGGAGCCTCTCCACAGTTTTCAATAGGTATTATATCATTCTCATTTTTTAGGCCATTTCTTAGTTAAGTCTTGCCAGCTTTGCTCTAGCATGTGCATGCTTGCCTGGATTTGTATAGACTGGAGGTTCTGATCATCTTTGTCATTCTTCTTGTGATCAAACTCAGCATTTTGATGTTTAAGAACATCTATACAGCTTCCAGATTTTCTACAATGATCTGATGGACTTCCTTTACGCCCCCTAGTTCTGTCGTACTTACTTTTGCTCGATATTTTATTGTCACTTCAGTAGGTTGCTTGCTATGGTTGTAATGAAGTTGTTGATATTCTTTTTTCTTTCTCTTTCTTTAGAAATGAAAACATTTAATTGGGGACTTGCTTACAGATCCAGAGAATTAGCCCATTACCATCATGACAGGAAGCATGACAACAAGTACATAAGCAAGGTACTGTAGTAGCAGCTGACAGCTCATATCTGATCCAGAAGTTGAAGGCAGAAAGAGAGAGAGAGAGATTGGGCCAGGTTTGGGCTTTTGTAATCTCAATGTCCATTCTAGGGGCACAGTTCACCAAACAACTCCACACCTCCTAATCCTTCCTGAACAGTTCACCAGCTAGGGACTAAACATTCAAATACAAGAGCCTATGGGAACCATTGTTATCCAACCACCACAAAAATGTGTTTTTAAAATATTAACTTATTTAAAATAAGAAATAAAAATACCTAAAACGTGATTTCTGTTTTCTTGTTGTTGCTGTTTTGGTTTTAATTAATTTTGTTTTGTCCAAGATTTATCTTGTTGTCTACAATAATAAACCTTAATCCTGGTCTTTCAATTGTAAGGAACTGAAAGCATCAACAGTAGGTTGCTCCAAAGATTGATCATGTACTCAAAGCTAGTTGTTCATGTACAATTACAAGAACAAGGAAAGGTTAGCAGAGAGCCCTACTGCAGTTGGTGGGTTTCTTGTAATTTTCCTTGAGAATATCTGACTACACAGACAGAATAGCAATAGACCTTCCACCATGAACTTGATAGCTTTTTTCCAAAATGAGTATTAACACATGAGTTTCACAAACTTCAAGAATCAAAGGTCCAGTACAAGAATCACTCTGAAGACTAAAATAGCTACATCTTTGACTTCCAAACACTCCATCCAATGACATCCATCTTCAAATAAATACTCTAGTCATAACCCAAAGAGCACAGACTCTTTTTAGACAGCTCATGTGTATTACAGTTAGCATATTTTTGTATTTGTGTCTTTTTATTTAATATTCTTCATACAATATAGGCAAGGCAGTTTTAGTTAATCCTATTTCCTCACTTAACAGTATCCAAATACTTGAGGTTAGGAACTTAGTTCAGTATTATGTAGAAGAGTTACTTGAACTGGGTGTAACTGCTTAATCTATTATCTTTGTCTTTTCTCAAATTGAAATTGCAATAAATTTCAGAACCTACAAAAGAATTCCTTCATGTGCCCTTTAATTAACATTTTAAATTATGCAAATTATTCAGGAATTTATAATAGCTTTCAAATCAGAACTAGTCTATCTCATGTATTGGTTATTTTTGGTCAATTTGACACAAGTTAGGGTCATCTGAGTAGAGGAACCCGCAATGAAGGAATTGCCTCCATCAGGTTGCCCTTGGGCAAATACGTATATGGGGCTTTTCTTGATTACTGATTGATAGGTGAGGTTTCCAGCCCACTATATGCAGGGCTAGCCCTGGGCAGACAGTCCTGGGCTGTACAAGGAAAGTATATGAGCCATCTGCAGGAAGCAAGCCAGTAAACAGTGCTCTTCCATGTTCTCTGTGTGCCCATCTCCAGGTTACTGGCATGGGCTCTGCCCTATTTTCCATTAATGATGGACTGTGATAGGAAAGTATAAGATAAACAAGTCCTTTCCCTCCCAGTTTGCCTTAGTCAGGGTGTTTAACACAGCAACAGGAAAGCAAACTAGAATGCATTAATGTACATGTACACTCAAACTTACCACAAATCAAAGAACTCCAGCCTATTATGTTTTGACATTGATATCTCTATGTTATCACAATATCCTATAATTTTCCTCTCCTTTTGAGTTAAAGAATTTAGCAGTTCATCAGTTTCTTTTTAAGTAGTTACAAATATTTCAAGCCATTTATATAGTCCCATTAATGTATATATATATATATATATATATATGTGTGTGTGTGTGTGTGTCTGC
>NC_048601.1:61070615-61090615 GCF_003668045.3 Cricetulus griseus
ATTCAAAAAATCAGTAGCCCTTCTATATATTGATGATAAAAGTGCTGAGAAAGAAATCAGAGAAACATCACCCTTTACAATTGCCACAAACAACATAAAATACCTTGGGGTAACACTAACTAAAAATGTGAAAGACCTGTATCATAAGAATTTTGAGTCTTTAAAGAAAGAAATTAAAGAAGATACCAAAAAATGGAAGGAACTCCCATGTTCTTGGATAAGTAGGATCAACATAGTAAAAATGGCGATCTCTCCAAAAGCAATCTACAGATTCAATGCAATCACCATCAAAATTCCTGCACAACTCTTCACAGACATTGAAAAAACAACTCTCAACTTTATACGGCAAAACAAAAGAGCCAGGATAGCCAAAACAACCATGTACAATAAAAGAACTTCCAGAGACATCACCATCCCTGATTTCAAGCTCTAATATAGAGATATAGTCCTGAAAACAGCTTGGTATTAGCACAAAAATAGACAGGTAGACAAATGGAATTGAGTTGAAAGCCCTGATATTAACCCACACACCTATAAAAACCTGGTTTTTTACAAAGAAGCTAAAACTATACAATGGAATAAAGAAAGCATCTTCAACAAATGGTGCTGGCATAACTGGATGTGGACATGCAGAAAACTGCAGATAGATCCAAACCTGTCTCCTTGCAGAAAACTGAAGTCCAAATGGATCAAAGACCTCAACATAAATCCATCCACACTGAAATGCTTAGAAGATAAATTGGGAGTTACCCTTGAATGAATTGGTACAGGACCCTTTGTCCTGAACATAACACCAGTAGCACAGACACTGAGATGGACAAATAATAAATGGGACCTCCTGAAACTTACAAGCTTCTGTAAGGCAAAGGACACAGTCAACAACACAAAATTACAGCCCACAGATTGGGACAAAATATTCTCCAATCCCACATGTGACAGAGGGCTGATCTCCAAAATTTACAAAGAACTCAAGAAGGTAGTCTCCAAAACACCAAATAATCCAATGAAAAAGTGAGGTAGAGAACTACGTAAAGAGGTCCTCAGTAGAGGAATCTAAAATGGCTGAAAGACACATAAGAAAGTGTTCAACATCCTTAGCCATCAGGGAAATGCAAATCAAAACAACTCTGAGACACCATATTACACCTGTCAGAATGGCTAAAATCAAAAACACCAATGACAGTTTATGCTGGAGTGGAGGAGGTGTAGAAAGGGGAACACTCTTCCATTGCTGGTGGGAATCCCAACACCTACAGCCACTTTGGAAATCAGTATGCAGGTTCCTCAGGAAAATGGGAATCAGTCTACCACAAGATCCAGCAATACCACTCTTAGGCATATACTCTAAGGAATCACATTCATACAACAAGGACATCTGTTCAATAATGTTCATAGCAGCACTATTTGTAATATCCAAAACCTGGAAATATTCTACATGTCCCTCAATGAAGAATGGATAGAGAAAATGTGGTACATTTACACTATGCAGTACTACTCAGAGGGGAAAAATAACAATGGAAACTTGAGTTTCTCAGGCAAGTGAATGTTACCAGAAGAAACCATTCTGAGCGAGGTAACCAAATCACAAAAAGACAAACATGGTATGTAGTCTCTCATATGTGGATTTTAGATCTAGAGTAAAGGATTACCAGCCTACAATCCACACTGCCAGAGAAGCAAGTATACAAGGAGACATTATAAGTTTAAAGTGAAATCATGCACTAGGGAAATGTTTGGAGAGCTACAAAGATGACACCAACTAGCAATGTAAGCAATAGAGGTGAGGCTTCATTAAATGCCCTTTCTTGATACTGAGATTGATGACTAAATCATATGTCATTGTATATCCTTCATCCAGCAGCTAGTGGAAATAGAAGCAGACATCCACAGATAAACCTTGAACTGAACTGAAATCCAGTTTCCAAGAAGGAGGACAGATGATCATAGGGGTCCATACCAGGCTGATGAAGTGCACAGAGCCTAGACCCAAATGGTTGGCCTAGGCCCTATCCCAAAGAATATGACAGACTTAGAAGACCCCCTATGGAATACCTCACCTTCCCTGGGGAGCAGAAAGGGTATGATATAGGTAGGGTGTTACTTGGGGGGGCAGAGGAGGATTCGAGCAAGAGGGACTTGGGATTGACATGTAAAATAATTTTCTTTCTAATTAAAATCAAAAAATTAAAAAATATAAACTCTAAAACAAACATAGGAGCATGGCATTCAGTATTCATTCTCAGGTATTCAACCTCCAGCCACTGGCAATTCTGTCTCCAGCCATGCAGAGGATCCATGGAGCCAGTATTGTCCTTTCAAGTCTTAGGTAGAGGTAAGAGATAGTGGTGAGCTGCTTTGCATTGCTGATCTCTAGATGGGACCACAGTATCTGTTTCTGGATTTTTCTTATTTGTACTACAAGACCTGATGTTCCATTACACAAGAAATGAAAACCAAATATCTAATCTGTAAACTGTGGCTCAGATGAGCACTTCCCTCCCACTGTTGCTTAGGTAAAGCACTTTTGAATTAAACCTTGCTAATCATTGTCCTCCGATGTGGTGACTGCCCAAAATTCATATCAAATGTGAGTAGTTAATGGTTTGGTGTAAAAAAACACCATCTTATATGCTCTTCTTGTATGTTCTGGGCATCTAACTCTGACTTGTTGCTCTTGTGGTGTTCATGCATGGCTATGTAGTGGATCTTTATTTTTAAAAAGCTGTCCCAACAGTGGTGCATTACCACCTGACCTCCAACAGGGTCACTCAGATCCATGTACCAGCTAAAACTCTTGGTTTATTCTCTCTATCCGCAAGACCAACTGGTATATCTACCCACTGTTGGTGCAGTTTCAACAGGACACTTAGTATGAATTCTAATTTAGTCCCTGTAATTTTTCTCTGTACTGGTATCTAGTTTCATTTAATTCTCTTATTCTGTTTAAGACTTACTTACATTTTGACTTAAAATGAACTCTATTTTAGAAGGTTGATGGGATGCTAGGAATGATACATAATACATAAGTAAACATGATAGAATTTATTTTAGATATGGTGTTGGCCATTCATTTCTCATGCTGTTCATATCTAAACTTTCTCTTGTGGTTTTCACTTTGAATCTAAAGAAGAGAGCAATGTGCTGAAATTATACCCTACTAATGTATTAGGAAAAGTGAACTTCCATGTCCATCTGTGAGTCAACCTGTTTCCTTGTGGGGAGGTTGTCACCTGTCCATGAGGACAAAGAACAGAAGCAGAAACAGAGAACTTTAGATGCCCTGTGTACACAATGCAAATAGTCTTCTTGGACACAGCTTCAGTGAGGCATCTCGAATTTTTTGCAGAGGAAAGGGAGATGTAAAGGATGGGGACAGTTGTCCTGGTATTACATGAATGGCTTAAAAGGAATGATCCACTCATAAAGTTCCTTGTACAACTTTTAGTTATTATCTGTAGAAACACATTACTATGTAAAAAAAAAAAAACCAGCTGGTAGCAAACTCTCTAATTATCATTTGGGCAACAGGGGGAAGTCTCAGCCCGGAACAGTGTCATGGGTGGCTCTAGAGGTAAGTCGGACATTGACATCTAGAGATAACTCCATGTTTCCAAGCTCAGAGAGAGCTGCCATGCCAGGGTAGACCACAACTTCTGACCAGCAGAACCTCCCAGAATCTTTCCATTTTTTTTTAAACTGGAGCCCAAAAGTTTGATGTGTATACATTTGGAATTGCTATATACTTTTGGTGACTAGTTTTATTTATGGCTGTCTCTATCAGCTTGATTCATAATTGATCATATTCTAATTTAATAGCTATTAGCAGAGCTGTGCCAGATTGGTTTTGGGCCCCCATTATCTTGGGAGGTTTACTTCCATCATTTGACTCTCATCATGTGTGTATTGTTACCACATAGGTGTGTTTCTTAGAGAAAATAGACAGAGATATTGCTTTTTAACCTATCACAACAACATTTCTATAATTCTTGCTGAATTGGGGTCTTATTAGATTTTTAATACATTTTTATAATTTTGGGTGATGTCTTGGGGTATTAGATTATTGTTGATTTGTTTGTTTTCCTTTTCTACTACTCCCCAACTATATTGCAGTTTCTGGCTTTGTGTACATAATCTCTTTATATTATCTTCTGCAAGCCTATCTTCATGGTCATGAACTGCCTTAGGTGTCATTTTCTTGTAATGTCCTTATCTCTCCCACAATTTAAAAAACAATTTTACTGCAAATAGATAAATTATTTAGCAGTTATCTACTAGAAGGGAATGAAATATAATGTTCCATGATTTTCTGGTCTTCAAGGTTTGGAATGGGAGTTCAGATCTCATTCTGATGTGTTTCCCTTTGGAATTGACTTGACAGTTTTCCATTATGTCTTTTGACATTGACTCTTTCCTTTGAATTTTTTACATTATAGACACAATCTAGGACATGGAGAGGTTCTTCTCTGTTAATAACGACTTGGGGAACTAAATGCCTTATTATATTTACCAAGGTTTTCTCAATATTTGATTTTTTTCTGCTGTTCTTTCACTCACTCAATATGTTCCCTGTGACTTTAGTTTTATCTAAGCTCTTCTATATTATTTTGATTCTTGGTATTGGGCTCTTCATCATATGCTGGAATTCTTTGACATTATAGTGATGATACATTTTTAATCAATGATGTCTCAATGGTATATTTTTAATTTCAACCTTGACCCAGGATAATGTTTCTTCCATTTTATTGAGTATTATGGTGATTTCTTTGTTCTTTGTGAAAGGAAAATTATAGGTTCAGTACCGCTAAGACCAAGTTCTCAACACAAAGGAAATTTGTTTGCCCCAGAGTGACAGGCAGCTGGGAATAAGACAAAAGGCAGAAGATAGAAGAAGAGTGACAAGGGGAATATAAACAGGGAAAGGTGGCAGAAGTATTTGTCCTGCATGGGGAAAGGACTGGCTCAGGATAGAAAGACATAGCACATAGGAAAACAGCAGCATATAAATATAGAAACCCAGTGTTAGGATGAAGTGCTTAGTCATAATGGGCATGTTAATTAGGAGAGAAATTGAGACTTCTGATTGCTGTTATATTAATAGCTGGAACATGGTAGTCAGCCTCAGGATGAGGGATTGGCCAAATAAGCAAATAGACCTTGGGGGCTAGCTTCAGAAATGTAATCTATTTTTTTTTTTTGCACAGGGACAGGAATTGGGGAGAAGGGCAAGGACTACCAGAGCCACGACAACAAGTGTCCCTTCACTGTGTGTTGTTGTATTTAATACAATTAAATTTTAATTTAATATTACAATCACATTTCCCTTTTTCACTCACTTTGCTATATTACTGATTGTTTTACTCATCTTGCTTATGCTTGCCTATATGTGCTTTTCTTCTTTCATTCTTGACTGAATAAATATTTGCTTGTATATTTTGTGTAAATTCACCATTTTCTGAGTATGTTCTTAAAATCTTCACCCAGCATTTTTCTATTTCAGATCTTTTTGTGGAATCCTTGAATGAATTATGAACCTTTGGAAGTATAATTTTTGGAGGATTGCTCAAGATCTTATGTTTCTGTTATTATTCATATCTCTTGGTTTAAGTACCTCTTTGGGTTTATTTGAGTCTTTGCTAAATTTAGCAACCTACATTCAAGGGTTCACTGCCCAGAATCACTCAGCTTTAAGGTATTTGGATATCTTCAGCAATTTTTATGCAATCTGCAACACAATGGTTCCCTGCCATATTAAAAAATAGGTTCTCAACAAGTTTCTTACTCAAAATATAGACATAATTAGATAGCACATTTTTTATATGGGAGCACAATATATTCCTTCTTAAAAGCATTATGCTTTATTAATTGATATGAAATGCAAATACAGGAAGTCAGGTTCTGCAGACACAAAATTATACCCAACATTAGAGTGGAGGAAGATTAATCAATCTCCAGAATTAGAATCATATACCAAGACTAAAGAAGGAGATGTTGTCCCAGAAACAAAGGAAACAATTACCAATATTTCCCCCTTTTGTAGATCCTAAATATGTGAATTCTAAGTATGTAAACTTCATGTGTGTATTGTGTACATATATATATATATATTTCTGCATGAGTCCATGAGTGTGTGCATGTGTCCATGTATGTGTATATGTGTGTATCTATGTGTATATGTGTGCACAATTTTAAATGTTTATGTGGATACTGTGGGTCTGGGGTGTGTATGTATGAGAGACATGGAAATAAAAATAGAAGAGAGACTGGGGAAGAAATTATACCAAGAAAAATGGAGAAATGGGGAAGGTTAGTGCATTTGGCAAAAATATATGACAAACTGAAAAAAACATTGTTTTTAAGAAAATTGTGTACAATGAAAATTGTGTAAAATGAATTTACATCAATAAAAGATTTTAAGAGGCAGGAATATGGGTCAAAAATCAAAAACATTTGACACCAAGCCCGACTTTGATCCCCAGGACCAAAATGACAAAGAAACATTTAAATCCTAGCTGTCCTCTGACCTCCACAACAATGCCCCTTCACATGTGAGCTTAGAAAATTTGACACACAGACACCCAAATGTACACTCACATGGACACAGATTTTTTTATTTGAATTAGAAACAGCAGTGTTTTACATGACAATCCCAGTTACCTTCTTGCTCCCATCCTCCCCTACCACCCCCCAACTAAAACCCTACCAATCACATATCCTTTCTGCTCCCCCTGGATGGTGAGGCCTACCATATGGTGTCATCAGAGTCTATTGTAACCTTTGGGATAGGGCCTAGGCCCACCCCGTGTGTCTTGGCTCAGGGAGTATTCCTCTATATGGAATGGGCTCCCAAAGTCCACACCTATGCCAGGGATAAGAACTTAACTACTACAGGAGGTGTTGTAGATTTCCGAGGTTTCCTAACTGAAACCCATGTTCCTGGGGTCTGGATCAATCCATGTTGGTATTCCTGCTATCAGTATGGGAATCAAGAGTTCCCAGATGTTTCGGTCAGCTGTTTCTGTGGGTTTCACCAGCCTTGTCTGGACCACTTTGCTCTTCACTCATCCTTCTCTGTATCTGGGTTCCAGTTCAGTTTGGTGGTTAGTTGTGGGTTCTAGCAGACACATAGTAAAAGCAGTTTGGCTCAGATTTGCCCAGAACTGTCACTGTCATGTTCTACCACCTCTGCTTCTGGATCAGTAACACAGCTTCAGGGATGTGGACCAAGATCTCTGCTTCTTGAGCTGGCCCTCACACAGTCCCCTTAGCAGATCTCAAGATGCTCCAGATGCATATACTTGCAGAAGCCTCTCTCATGCTCTCTCCCATTTTATACTGTAGGCAGCAGGCTTTCCTGCAATCATTCATCCTTGGACATATGTGTGGATCAGCTGCATATTAAACCAAGATTATCCAACTTCTTCATAGTCTTCTTAGCATCCTTTTCAAGGAGAAACTTGACTTACATGCTTTGACCAAGTAGTTCCCCATACTGCTACAGGCATCCAACTCTTCACAATTCACATAGTTTTGTTCCAACTTAGTAAAGATTTCCACAAAAAACAATCTCGGTATTCCTGTGTCTCCACATAATTCATAGAACTGTGTGATCCATCAGCTGTCTGTGAACTGTTGGCAGAATTTTTTGATGTTTTCAATGAAGATGGTAGGGAAAAATGTCAGTTTCATGCAATTAAGAACTTCTGGCTCTGAGATTCCATGCTCCATTATTGAAAGCTGATGAGCAACTTTGTCTTTCTCTGTACCAAGGATAGCAGAAACTACAAACATGCGTTTAGACACCACTGAATTAGCCCTTTATTCTTTGTTATATTCAGGAATGATCCTTCTACTCCTAATCCCTCAGGGATTTTATTATGAGTTTAGGTGAGTTTTCTTCATGGAAAGAATGATAGGATTTCTGTGTCTTAAGCACTTCATGCTGACTTGCATTTAGTGATAATAGATGAAAGGGAGCTAACCTTTCAACCCTGAATTGCAACTGACTTGGTTATATTGTTCCTAGATTTCATTATCAAGAGTTAGCAGGGGTGATCCTTATGTTAATTATGTATACATATATACATTCTAGATAAATTTTAGATGTCTGTGTCATTCATTCTTTCCCATGCTGTTCAATTCTAAAATTTATCTGGTGGTTCTAAGTTTGAATCCTAAGAGTTGTATACTGAAAATAGCATCTTCCATTATATCAAGGTGTATCTGACTTTCTATGTTCATAGTGTCCTGCTTTGTTTTATAAAATTTCATTACCAATTTTGTTGTGTATTCATTTGGAATTGTTATATCCTTTCTGTGTCTCATTTCCTGTATTGCTTTCTTTATCTGTTTAAGGTTTGTTTAGATTCTACTATACCAGATAGCACCAGAGCTGTGCTTGAGACCCTATTCTCTAGGTAGATTTATTTCCATCACTAGATTCTCAGCACATGTGTGTCATTACCAGTTAGGTGTGTTTTTTGGAGAAAACAGACATTGAGATATAGTTTTCAAAACTAGTCCAACAATATCTGCAACTTTATTGCTGCATTCTGGTAACATAAGGTTATTAAGAAATGCTTTATTAATTTCTATAATTTCGTTTGGGTTCCTTGGTGGAATAAATTCTTGTTTGTTTTCCTTTTTCACCATTCCTGAGCTACATTGAAATTTTTTGACTTACAGTGTTGGGCACATTGGGCCCCTTTCCCAATGACTATTGTTCATCTATTCCCCTGAAGACATGAATATTTTGTCTGTGCTCTCATGGTTAAAACACTCTTTTGTCTTTATGCCTAGTATTTATATATTATCTTCTGCATTGCTGTCTTCATAGTCATGAAATGCCTTCATTTATGATTGTCATCTAATGTCCCATGTCTTCTTCAATTTAACATACAATTCCACTGAACATTCTCATTTATTTAACAATTACTTAATATCAGTAACTTGAATACATTGTTCTAAGTTTTCGGGCCTTTAAAGTTTCTAACAAGAATTCAGACGTCTTTGTGATATGTTTGTCTTGAAGTTGAGTTGGCATTTTCCCATAAGACCTTTTACATTGATTATTTACTTTGTATTTTTTACATTATAGACACAATCGGGGCCATGGGGAAGCTCTCCTCCATTGCTATCCATTTAGGCAACTAAATGCCTCTCTTTGTTTTCCCTTTTCCCCCTTTATATGAAATTTTCTGTTCTCCTTTCACTCAATACATTTCCTATGTCTTTGGTTTTCTTATCTTCAATATCTTATGATCCTTGCTTTGGGTCTTTTCATCATATGCTAGAATGTTTTTTTTGTTGTTATACCCATAAATTTATTTTTACCAATGACATTCTATTGCTATGTTTTCTCTAATTCAAACTTCATCCAGAATACTCTTTCTTCTGTTTTATTATGACTGTTGGTGATTTATTTGTTCTCTGTGTTGTATTTCATACATTGAAATTTAATTCCCAGAAAATCAATTGTGTTTTCCCTCTTCTTCACTTTTACTGCCATGAAGCTGATTGTTTTACTCATCTTGCATATATTTTCTGATTTATTACTAGCTTTTCTCCCTAAAGCCTTAACTGAATAAATTTTTATTTGTATCTTTTATGATGACTCACCATTTTATGAATATATTTTTGAAATCTCCACCCAATATTTTAACTATTTCATATGTTAGATTTTTGTTCTTGAGGGATTTTTTTTGGAAATCATTTGGGAACATCATTTTTAATAGATTTTTCATGATCTTGTATTTATGAATTATGAGTCATATCTGTTGCTTTAGGTCCGTCTTTTGATTTATTTGAGGCTTTTCTAAGCTTAACCACCTATACTCTAGGAGCACAAAATATCCCCCTCTCAAAACACTAAGCTTTGTTCACTGATATGAAATGTAAAACTGAAGGCAGCATTTGCTTACACAAAATTATACCTATCATTGGAGTTAAGGGAAGTTTCTCACTGTACATCACTGGTAATGAGATATGGAGACTTCAGAGGTATACACAGCCCCAGGAACAAGGGCATGAAATATGATATTTCCCCTCCTTTATGAATACTATGTATGTGGATTCTAAGTTTGTAAAGTTTATGTGTGTATGTGTGTGTTTATATATGAGTGTATTTATGTATTTATATATGAGTATATTTATGTGAACAAATGTAGATATGTGTGTATCTCTGTGTGTATATATGTATATGTGCATATACATATATGGATGTGTGTGCATGTATAAGACAGAGAGATGAAAGTAAAAGAGGGACAAGGGTATGTAAAGATGGCAGGAAAGGGAAGTAGAAATATGGAAGACAGGTGTCATTGCTATTAAGAAAATACAATAATATTTCTTAATAATTTAGAAAATATTAAGAAAATTGAATATACATCAATAAAATATCTTAAAGAGCAACAAGTTTGATTAAATAATAAGATGGATCAAGTATCACCAAGCCTAAAATCAGACCAGAATGTGATCACTAGAATGCAAAGACAAAGACAATCAATTCCAAGTGTTCTCTGGCTTGGGCAATTATGCCATGTCACATGTACACCCAGAAACATTCAAAAGTCTGTACACAAATAAAGCTAATTAATTATCTAAAATGTAACAAATGATTAAAGAATTTATGGAAATTAAAAAAAAAACAGAAGAAAAGGCACCAGTAAAAGCACTCTATAATCTAGCAAAATAGGAAACACATTTTCCTAGCTCTTCTAAACTAAAATAAGCTTGCCATCATCATCATTTCCGGCCAAAGCATGCTATATAGGAGACCAGAATTCAGAACAATGAGAAAATAAATCCCTCATATTCAAGCAATAAAGTTTGGGATACTAGGTTACATAAGGAATAGAAAACTGATAGTGAGTTCTCCTTTGCATTTTTTATAAAGGTTTTTCATACCAAAAAAACTTCAGAGAGATTGAACCCATGGTGATTTGCTGGGATCTGCATATGTTTTCATCAGTGCTTCAGGCAGAAGGAGGAAGTGTGAGGTACAGGGCTGTGTGGTACAGTCAGCTGGTGAGAAACACAGAGGAGGTTTTTGTTGGAGTCTGAAGCACTGTGGGAATAGGGATGGAGCTCTGCTGACAGAAATAAATTCCCATGCCTTCATCCTGGACACTGCTGATGGTGAGAGTGTAATCTCTTTCAGATCCACTGCCTATGAAGCCATCAGGGACACCAGTGTGCAGAGTGGATGCATGCAGAGTAGATCAGCAGTTTAGGAGACTGCCCTGGTTTCTGCTGGTACCAGGACAAGAGGTTCTTATTGTTCACATTGTAAAAGAGACTCTGACTGGACCTGCAGCTGATGGTTACCTTCTCTCCTGCTGATACAGCCAGGCAAGTTGGAGACTGGGTCATCACAATATCTCCACAGGCACCTGTAATCAGAAATAGCAGTGTTCATGTATAATAAAAACACAGAATTCTAACCATATGAAATTTGTCATTTAATGACCTTTGTAATGATATATTGTCAGAGTATCATGGCATATAAAATTTTGCACCCTGAGAGAAACCCTGCCTCAAAAAACCCAAAAATAAAATAAAATTACACCCAGCAACACACTGACTCAGAGAAGATTACAAAGGTTGTTAATTTCTCACCAGACATCCAGAGGAGTATGGACATGATGACATGGATCTGTGACTTCATCTTGCTCCCCCTACCCATCAGATGTAACTCTTTTCTCACTGTAAGTGTCTGGTTTATGAATTCTGAGCAGGTGGGTTAGGATAGAGGGCCCCATGAAAAGCAGTTAGCAAATTCAAAAGCAGATTCCTGGGCAGTTTTGGTATAGTGGCTGGTTTGATAAACAGGCAAATATACCATCACAGAGAGCATGAGGAATCACTGAAGGATCTTTACTTATAGCTCTACAACAGATCTACTATATACTTTAATAGCAGCTGTGGTGAAAATCCAGAAAAATTGATAAATCAGTTGACTTTTGCAGAAACCTAAGAGCTATCTCATATGACAGTCCTGATGAAATGCTAAGATATGCTCAAATAAATCACAACAACAAAAGGAAGAAAACATTAATAAAAGGAACAAGGGTAGAGGGGAAAGAGGAAAAACAGAGAGAGATAGATGAGATAGGGACAGAGAGAGGGAGAGAGAGACAGAGACAGAGACAGAGAGAGAGAGAGAGAGAGAGAGAAACTTGGTCAAATTTGTTCATTCTCTCCCATCTGCAAAGCCTATCTTATACTGAGGAAAAGGAATAATTCATCAGACAGTTGGTGTCCAGTTTCCAGGATAAACATTGGACATAAATACAAAGAGCAGCCCAGAATTACCTCTGAGAGAAGCCTAGAGAACTTTAATCTAATCCTGGGATCAGAGAAGTTTTCATCTCAAAACAAAGGTAAACCCACAGATACTAGAAAATATCCTCCACACAATTTCAGGAAGTGAAAGAGTGATTAAATTTTGGGGAATCAGAAGAGGAATACAAGGTACTTGGAATCATCAAGAACTAATAACTATAGATCAACACTAACAAGAGTGTTTTTCACAGAAATGCACATTCTAGAATAATTTATGAATTAGAAATATTAAAATGGGATTATGATAATCTTAGGAGTCCACAGAAATGACCGCAGCTAAGACCCTGAGCATTAGTGGACAGTGTGCCTGAGCTGGCCTTCCCCTATAGTCAGATTGCTGACTTACTGTATTATCATCATAGAAACATCATCCATTGACTGGTGCAAGCAGATCCAGACATCCACAGCTAAGCACTAGGCTGAGCTCTTTGAATCCAGTCAAAGAGAGGGAAGAACAAGAACATGAGCAAGAGGCCAAAATCATCTGGGGATACCCACAGAAACATCTGACCTGAGCTAGTGGGAGCTCACTGACTGCAGACTGACAATGGAGAGACCTGATAAAATCAAACTAGTCCCTCTGAAGGTGGGTGACAGTTGTGTGGCTTGGGAAGTCTATGGGGCCACTGACAGTGGGATCAGAATGTATCCCTAGTGATTGAACAGGCTTTTTGGAGACTTTTCTCTTTGCAGACATACATTGCTTGACCTAGATTTGGGGGGTTGGTCCTGCCTCAAAGAGATATGCCAGATTTCCTTGACTCCCCATGGGAAACCTTACCATCTCTGAGGAGTTGGTGGAGAATGGAGGGAGGAGGGTGAGAGAGTAGGAGAAGGGGAGGTAGTACGAACTGGGATTGGTATGTAAAATGAGAAAAGATGGTTTTAAAAAGTAAAAAAAATGATTATAAAAATGTTCTTGCTGACATCATGGAGAGGTAAAAATCTCTCGAGAAAGGGATACAGCCATCCTAAATCAAAAAATTTTATGAAGACCGGCATACAACATCAGAGATTGTTGACATACAAATGGGAAAAATATGCTTGAGTAACGATGTGTCAAGTCCATGCTGGGAATCCCACACAAACAGCTGACCTGAGCAAGTGGAATCTCACACACACCAGTCAGACAGCTCGGGAACCAGCATAAGATTGAACCAGGCCTGCTGAATGTAGGTGTCAGTTTGGGGGCCTGGAAAATCTATGGGGCCTTTGCCAGTGGAACCAGTGCTGATCCTTACTGCATGAATGGCTTGAGGAACCCAATCCCTATGGAGGGATACTCTCTCATCCTAATATGCATGGAAGGCCTGGGTCCTGTGCCCAATAATGCCATAGACTTTGATGATCCTCCATGGGAGGTCTCACCATTCCTAGGAGTGAATATGGGTGGAATGTGGAGTTGGTGGTAAGAATGGGAGGACAGGAGGCAGAGGGAACCGGGACTGGTTGTAAATATGATTGCTTTTAATTAAATAAAAATTTTAAAAAGAATGAAAATCAATACCATAAACAGATATCACAGAACATGCCTGGACTTTAAATTTGATGAAGTTTGAAAATGTATATAAGAACTAGATTATAAACAATGTTATGTATAAAGTACAAGAAGCAGAAAAAATAAATAAATAAAACATCATGGCATGAAGATGAGGATCATGTCTGTAATCCAAGGACTGAAGAGACAGAGGCAGGTGTATTGTGCATTTGAGGCCAGCCTGGGGTACAAGTTCTATGCTAGTATAATCTATGCATGCAGAAAATAATTCAAAATTGTGTGTTATGAATCAAGTGATTACAAGGAAGCTCATGGCATTTGATATCCAAAGCAAAGTACTTATCTGATGTTAAGGATTCAGCATTTAGCCAAGATCATTATTGAATTTTATATATGCATTTAAGTAACATACATTTCCTTTTATTTTCCATTATTTTATAATTATATACACCTACTTTTCATGTACAAAATGTTAAATTATTACTGATAAGCATATTCAGATGCCTTCTGTAATCTGGTACACACCAATCTAATGAAGAGAAAAACAATATGTAGATTAAGGAAGTTCCCAATCCCTTGCTACACAGTCTTGTTTATTCGGTCCATTTGATTGGAAAATCTTTTTTCAAACCTTAACTCTGAGATATCATCTGTCTATGAAGTTGAGGTGTGTTTCTTATTGGCAGCAGAAGGATTGATTTTGTCTTTGTATCCATTCTATTAGCCTGTGTCTTTTTATAGGCAAGTTAAGACCATTAATATAGAGGGAAATTAAGGACCATTGATTGTTAATTGTTGTTTGTTTTGGATTTGTTGGTGGTGGTGGTATTGTGAGTAGATTTCCACCATTTGTCTTTTGTCTTTTAGTAGAGTGGGATTATCTATTTCCTATGTTTTTGTGAGTGCAGTTAACTTCCTTGGTTTGGAGTTTGCATTCCAGATCTTTCTGTAGGGCTGGATTAATGGAACTGTAAATTTTTAAATATGGTTTTGTCATGGAATATCTTGTTCTCTACAACTATAGTGATTGAAAGCACATTCATACAAGGACATCTGTTCAACTATGTTCATAGCAGAATTATATGTAGTGGCCAGAACCTGGAAGAAACTTAGATGCCCCTCAACTGAAGAATAGATAAAGAAAATGTGGTACATTTACACAATGGAGTATTACTCAGTAGAAAATAAAAACAATGGGATCTTGAAATTCACATGCAAACAGATAGAACCAGAAAACCATCCTGAGTGAGGTAACCTAGTCACAAAAGAGAAACATGGTATGTTACACACTCATTTGGATTTTATACATATAAGAAAGGATTACCAGCCTACAATCCATACTTCCAGAGAAGCTTGGAAACAAGGAGGACTCTAAGAGAAACATACACAGTTCTCAGAAGAAGGGGAAAGGGACATGCTATCCTGTGGAAATTAGGAGCAGGAAGGGTGGGGAGTAGGAGTTAGGAGAAAGACAAGCGGAAAAGAGGAGGGGGAGGAAGACATAAGATACTAGGAAGATTGAGTCAGTGGAAGAATAGAGGAGAGCAAGGATAAAGAGAGAGAGAGAGAGAGAGAGAGAGAGAGAGAGAGAGAGAGACAGAGAGACAGAGAGACAGAGAGAGAGAGAGGAGAGATAATAGGTTTAGAGAAATCTAGCACAATAAAATATCCAGAGATCTACAAGGATGACAGCAACTAAGAACCTAAGCAATAGAAGAGAGGCTACCTTAAATACCCTTCCCCTATAATGAGATTGATGACTACATTTTATGCCACCATAGAACCTTCATCCAGCAGCTGATGGAAACACAAGCAGAGACCCACAGCTAAGCACTGAGCCAAATTCCTGGAATTCACTGTAGAGAGGGAGGAGTGATGAGCAAACGGGTGAAGACCAGATTGGGCAACCCCACAGAAACAGCTGAACTAAACAAGGGGTAGCTCATGGACTCCAGAATGACAGCTTGGAAACCAGCATAGGACACAACCAAGCTCCCTACATGTGGGTGGCAGATATGAGCCTTGGGCATGCTAGTGGACCCCTGGTAATGGACATTTATAACTAGTATGTTAGTGGATATTGGGAGCCCATTCCCCATAGAGGTATACTCTCTCAGTCTAGACATATAGGAAAGGAACTAGGCCCTGCTCCAAATGATATGACAGACTTGATGATCCCCCATAGAAGGCCTCACCCTTTCTATAGAGCAGAAGAATGATGGGATGGGGGTTTGTGTGGGCATCGGCGAATGGTAGGGATAGGGATATATATAATAAAATTGTTTATTAATCTTAATAAATTTAAGTAAAAAAGGAAAAATACTAAACCAAACAAAAGTAATAATATAAAAAATCACTGTATCAGTAGCTTAAGGAAAATAAAAACTGAATAAAATATAGTCAATTAGCTATATACCAGAATAAGATCCTAGCACATAATTAAATAGTCTGATCTTGAAGAGCACAGAGTGATAACTGTGAGCATGGATTACCATATCCTTTAGTTAAAGACGCATGTCCAAACTCAGGTGCTTAATCTCAGTAAAAGTCAGTGTCTCTGTGTATAAAATGAATATAATAAAACAGAACTTGAAATTATGTGAAGTTTAAGTGAGATAATATGTTAAGCATAGAAACTTTTCCAGAATAATTATTTCAT
Organism: Cricetulus griseus; assembly: GCF_003668045.3. Classification (NCBI taxonomy): domain Eukaryota; kingdom Metazoa; phylum Chordata; class Mammalia; order Rodentia; family Cricetidae; genus Cricetulus; species Cricetulus griseus. The sequence continues at coordinate 61,087,112 of NC_048601.1, forward strand.
ACAAACTATGTATAAATATTACCATATTTTATTTCCATGTGCACATTTAAAAATCTCTTCAAGCTTGAAAAAAACAAGAAAAATACAAAATTACTACATGTTTTAGCTATTCCTGCACTAGGCATATTCCTGAATAAATGAAGATCAGCCTAAAGGAGTTATGCTTCCTCACCAATGTTTATTGCTGCACTATTCTCATTAATAAGAATTTGAATAAATGCAGTATCTATCAACAGATGAATAGATAATAAAAGGTACATACATGCAAAGAAATGTTATAAAAATTCAGATCATACAAATGTGTTAAATTTTCTGCTCTGGCTCAATGTATAGATTTGTTTCAGAAAAGACTCATTGTGCATTAAAATAACCACAGCAGAGGAGCAGCAGACCCCATCTCTGAGAAATGGATTAGAGGCTGCTTCTTGGATACTGCAAGCTGCCTTTAAAGATGGTTGAACAATCTGCCCTGTGGTTAATGTCTCAACATGCAAATCAGCTCAGAAGAGCTTGGCTTGTTGCTAAAAGCACACGTGCTCTTGTGTCACCCTGTGGCCGTTAGGATTAGCAAAGAAGTCCATAGAGTATTCTAAGTGGTGTATTTCAGGTGGCTGTTTTGGCTGGAAATTTGGAATTGTCAGTTTCTGTTATTTGGAGGTTACATGTGAGCACTGTCACTGATCTACTGTAAAGGATGTAAGTTGTAGAAGCACTGTAATCCCTCAGAATTAAACTTTTAAAAAAGATATCTTTATAAGTATTCTGGGTATATATGTTTTGTGTCTTCATGTATATCTCTGTACTACATCTGTGCCTGGTACTCTTGGATTCCACAAGAGGGCATTGGGTTTTCAGAACTATTGTGACAGATGACTTGAACTGCCATATGTATAATGGGAATTGTACCTATGTCCACTGCAAGCCCATGAAGGGCTCCTATCCACTGATCTCTGTACAATAAAATAACGTTTCTTAGAAGAACATGAGAGATCAGAAAGACTGAGTCAGGGTAAGAATTGGGGATAGCAAAAAAAGAGGTACTTAATAGAGGAAGCCATTATAGGTTTAAAGAGAAATTGGGCACTAGGGAAATGTCCAGAGATCCACAAGTATGACCCCAACTAAGAACCTAAGCAATAGTGGAGAGGCTACCTTAAATGTCCTTCCCATATAATGAGATTGATGACTGTCCAGTAGCTGATGGAAGTAGAAGCAGACGACCACAGCTAAGCACCAAGCCGAATTCCTGGAATCTAGTTTTAGAAAGGGAGGAAGGATGAGCCAAGATGTCAAAACTGTGCTAGAGAAACCCACAGAAACAGATGACCTGACCAAATGAGATCACATGCATCCCAGTCACAAAGCTGGGGAACCAGCATTGGACCAAACCAATCCCTCTGAATGTGAGTGCCTGGTAGAAAGCCTGGGCAGTCTATGGGACCTCTAACAGTGGAACCAGTATTTATCCCTAGTGCACAATGGACTTCGGGAGCCCATTCCCTGTGGAGGGATATTCTCTCAGTCCAGATACACATAGGAGGGCCTAGGCCCTCCCACAAAAGATGACTTTGATGACCCCCCCCGAAGGTTCACCCTCCCTGAGGAGTGGAAGGAAGATGGAATGTGGGGGTTGGTGGGGGCATGTCAGAATAGGAGGGAGAGGGAACTGGGATTGATATGTTCATAAATAAATAAATAAATAAATAAATAAATAAACATTTTGCATTGAGATACTTCTCAAGAAGAGAAAATATTTGGATTTCATAAGATTGAGAAAAAAGAATGTGTAGAGTCCAGATGAGAAGGGAAAGTTGGCTCCACTAAGAGGTTTTTATCTACATGTCATCAGGAGCAGAAGAAGCAGTGGGCTGTGAGCATGGGATAAAAAGGAGGCTGGAAAACTAAACTTAAAATGAACAGGCATCACTGAGGATGAAGCAGATCTCTCTCCATCTTCTCACTCCAAAGCCAATCCTGAGTCACATGAAACCTTCATAAACAGAAGAACATTTTACCCTATAACTAGTGACACTTCCTCAGAATCCAAAATTCCTGTCAATTAGCACCCTGATTAGGAATCTCAGATTGTTCTGTGGATAGAGTGTGAAATAACCTAGCCAAACAGATAGGCTGGCACATCTTCATCTGACATCCAACCAGGTCACATTGTTCCAAGTCCCAACAAATCTCTTGCCTTATTCATTTCATCTGCAAGAACAACAGGCACATCTACTCCATGCTGGCACAGTTACCACAAAACAGTGAGTATTAAGTCTAATTCTCTAGAGAAATTGTCCAGCTCCCCATCTTTACATTGGAAAGTCTCTTCCGTTTCTTGCTAATCAACTCCCTTGTATTGCTGAGTTTCTACTATTTGGTGTGTGTGCTGTATTAGCTTCTAGAGGTCTTGCTCATTCTGCATATCCTGCAATTGCTTAATACTCATTTTCAAGCCCATGAAATGCTTGATATCTGGTGCATGGTTTTCATAGACTTATTTCAATTCTCCCAAGAATTTTGTAATCTGTCCTATAGATTTCTTCATGACCTTGAGAAATGCAAGGATTCTTGTTTACCCTGCAAATCATTAACTTGACCTTGGAAATGTATTGTAAGTACCTCTTGAGTTGTGATTTTGTGATTGCATTTGGCTATTTTTGGAAGAGGAATTGAATTTTCTAAGGCATTTTGGCAAAGGAGTCTTTCTATTTCTCTCTGATGAGATACTTTGAGGGGCTCATTGCATGCAGCTGTGTTCTTTGTGACCCTTCCCTTGGTGTTTTCAAATCTCTGTATTGATGCTTCTGATTCCACCCTCAGATTATTTCTCCCCAAAATCAATCAGTCTAAGTTATTTCTCAATGCAGTTTTCTCATAAAATCTCTGAAATATGGGAATTAGTAAAGGCATGTTGATGTTACAGTTTAGCATGCAGGGTTCCAGGAAAAAAGTTTGCATTTACTCTATGTGGGTACAAACTTCTTTCTTCACCATTTTGGCAAGAGTTTCCTCTCTGATCCTCAGGCTCTACCTAGACATTATTCTTCTTCTCTCCTTCTGGAGCCTCTCCACAGTTTTCAATAGGTATTATATCATTCTCATTTTTTAGGCCATTTCTTAGTTAAGTCTTGCCAGCTTTGCTCTAGCATGTGCATGCTTGCCTGGATTTGTATAGACTGGAGGTTCTGATCATCTTTGTCATTCTTCTTGTGATCAAACTCAGCATTTTGATGTTTAAGAACATCTATACAGCTTCCAGATTTTCTACAATGATCTGATGGACTTCCTTTACGCCCCCTAGTTCTGTCGTACTTACTTTTGCTCGATATTTTATTGTCACTTCAGTAGGTTGCTTGCTATGGTTGTAATGAAGTTGTTGATATTCTTTTTTCTTTCTCTTTCTTTAGAAATGAAAACATTTAATTGGGGACTTGCTTACAGATCCAGAGAATTAGCCCATTACCATCATGACAGGAAGCATGACAACAAGTACATAAGCAAGGT
>NC_048601.1:61095615-61156937 GCF_003668045.3 Cricetulus griseus
GTTGGTTGTTTTCAGTTTGAATCTAAATTAGTCAGAAGTGTGATGAAATTACCCTCTGCATTTGTATCAGGAAAAATCAGACATTCTGTGTCCATTCTTTGCAGTTCCCTTGACCACCAGTCCACAAAGACAAAGGGGCTAAAACAGCAACAGGGCTTTAAAAGGCCTGTGAACATGGTAGAAAAGAAGTCTGGGTATAAGCTTCAGTGAAGCAGCCAAACTTTTTTCCAGACTTAAGCGACGTGCTAAGGATGGGGAAAGTGGCTGAGACATCACATATTTGCATTAGACAGCATGCCTCTATCATAAAGCTCCTAGTACAATTATTAGTTACCATCTGTGGAAGCACAGTCATACCAAAATGCTCATAACACAATTGTCTTATTACCATTTGGGTAGCAAGGGGAAGGAAAGGTTCTGCAGAGAAGTATGTCAAAGTTCATACTAAAGATTAGTCAGGCATCTGGGAAAAGACATACCACCAAATAAACTCAAGTAGAGACCAGGCTGCCTATCACCAGGGAGGGCATGGGGTAGAAGGAGTCCTCAATGTTGCCAACTTAGAAAGAGCTGCCTAGCCACAACGTCTCCCCAGCATTTATCCAGGTTCTTTTTATGAAACTTGAGTCCCAAAGTTTGATGTGAATGCATTTAGAAATGTTATGTACTTTTGATGACTCATTTCCTTTATGGCTGTATTTATCTGATTCAGCACTGTTCAGATTCTAATGGAGTAGATGTCAACAGAACTATGCAAGCTTGGCTTTAGGACCCCATTTGCTTGGCAGATTTACTTCTAATATTTGACTCTCAGAACACTTGTATCCTTAACAGGTATGTTTCTTAGAGAACACAGTTGGATATAGTATTTTTAACCTAGTCCAACAATATGCATATCATTCTTGTTGAAACAGGGTCATATAAGATCATTAATAAATGTTTATTCATTTCTATAATTTTGTTGGGATTCTTGGTATATTAGATTGTTGTTTGTCTCACATGAGAATCAAATATCACTAGACCCAGTACAGGTTAAAAGTTTATTTAGATAGAAAACACAAAACAGGCTGGTTGCTGCCACAACAGCTCCAAGGATTCTCCCAGGCTGTTTTCTGTGATGCAGCCAGAAGCCAGAGAGTGTGTGCACCTCCTAGAACCAGCCTAAATCCTGCACTCCTGTAGGCACCTGTGGCCACACCCAAACGAGTGCGGTCAGTGCCACAGGGGCATAGTTGCATCTCTCACTACAGTTGTTTTTTGTTTGTTTGTTTTCCTTTTCCCTTACTCCCCAGCTGTACTGCAGTTTCTGGTTCATTGCATTGGATATACTGATGTCTCCTTTCCTGATAATCACTATTCATTCATCCCTCTCATGACATTAACATTTGTCCGTGCTCTCATGATAGAGATGGTGTTTTTTTTCTGTGTCAATAGTATTATTAATAGATCAATTACCTACTATAGAGTCTGAAATACATTGTTCTGTGCTTTTCTGATCTTTAAGGTTTTGAACAAGACTTCAGGTGTCATTCTTATGTGTTTGTCTTTCTATTTCTTACCACTTTTCCATTATAACATTGTATGTTGATTTTTTACATTAATTTTTTTTACATAATAGGCACAATCTATGACACAGAGAGGTTCTTTTCTGGTGGTAGCTATAAGGGGAAATAAATGCCTTTTTGTATTTACCAATCTTTTTCAATCTATGATTTTTCCCTTCTAGTATCATTCAATATATTCCCCATGTCTCTGTATTTTAAGAATCTTCATATTGGTCTCTTCATCATATGCTAGAATTCTTTGGTTACAGTCATGATCATTTTTTAACCAGTGGATGTTTCAAAGCTATGTGTTTTCTTTCAGTTTCAACATTCACCCTTGATATTCTTTATTCCATTTTATTCAGTCTTATGGTGATTTTAGTCTCAGGATCCCTAAGACCAAGTTCTCAGCACAAAAGAGATTTAATTCCCCAGAGTGACAGGAGGCAGTGAAAAAGAGAAAGACAGGATATGTAGAGGAACATGGAGAACAAACATGAAACCAGAGGGTAGGCATTTCTGTCCTGAAGAGATAAAAGGCTGCCTCTTGATAAAAAGACAGACATGACATATAGGAAAATGACAGTTTATAAAGGTAGAAATCTGGTGCCAGGATGAGGTACTTAATCTAAATGGCATGATAATTAGATGAGCCAATAAAGGCTTTTGATTGCTGCATTTTGATACTTTGAGAGCTGGAAATTTGTAGTCAGCCTCAGGAAGAGGTATTGACCAAATAAGCAAATATATCTTGCTGTCTAGCTTCAGTAAAGCACTCTAATAGTTTTATCAGAGGGAGAGGCAATTAGGGAAAATACTGTCAATACTTCACATAACCATATGCTGCATTGGGCTTGTGTCCCTTCACTGTGTATTTTATGTGATAAACTGAAATTTTAAATTAACATTTCAATTATGATATTTCCCTTGTTCAGTTATTCTGACACATGGATGATTGTTTTATCCATCCTCTTTATGCTTCCCTATATGTCACATACCTTCTTCTCTACATCTTGAATTAATAAACATTTGTTTGTATCTTTTGTTGTAATTCATCATTTTATGGTTTTTTTAAATTGTCTTCGAGTATTTTACCTATTTCACAATCCTGAGTTGACTCCTTGAGTGAATTGAGATTCTTTGGTTTGACATTTCATACTCTTGTGTTTCTGTGGATTTAAGTTCCTGTTTTGATTTATTTGAGGCTTTTCTAAATTTAGCAACCTACACTCATGGGACAGAATAAGTCAGACAATCACTCAGCTTTAAGCTATTTGCAGATTTCCAGCAATTTTATGTACTCTATAAGAAACTTGTTGCCTGCCATATAAGATTATTCATAATCAGAATTTGGGCATAATTAGAATATTTTACATGGGAGCACAATGTACCCCTATGAAGATTAAGCTTTGTTCATTAGTATTAAATGTAAAGACTGGAAGGCACCATTTGCTGTTACAAAATTATATGCAACATTAGAGTGGAGGCAGGTTTTTCAATCTCTACAATTGGAAATCAGATACAGAGACTTCAGAAGGAGATGTGCAACCAGAAACAAAGGCAACAAATATCACAATTTCCCTCCTTTGCAGATCCTAAATATATGGATTCTAAGTATGTAAACTTCATGTGTGTATATGTGTATATGTATATTTCTGTATGAGCTCATGAGTGTGTGCACTGTGTATGTAAGTGCATATGTGCATATCTATGTGTATATGTGTACCTAAGTGTGTTGTGGGTGTGGGTGAGTGTGGAGGTGTGGGCATGGGGAGTGAGTATGGTGTGTGTGTAATATGAGATACAGAGATAAAAGTAGAAGATGCTCTGAGGAATAAAAGATAGCTGGAAAGGGAAGGGGAAAGGGGAAAAGTTAGCAATCATGGTCAAAACATATGGTATTCTGGGAAAACATTGCTTTTAAGAAAATTGTATATAATGAATTACATCAATAAAGATATTAAGGGGCAGAAAGATGGATCACATGTCAAAGACACTTGCAACCAAGTGTGATGCAAAACCTGAGTTTGAGCCCCAGAACCCACATGATAAAGGGACAGTCAAATCCTGAATTTCCTCTGCCCTCACAGCTATGCAATGTCACATGTGCACATAGAAACATGCTCATGCATATACACAGATACACAAATGCACATTCACATGGACACAGAAAAAGGAACTTCATTAATTAAAATATAATAAAAGCAAAATGAGCAACAGAAGAAATGGACACCAGTAAGGAAGTAAGACCTCCAGAATCTAGAAAAAGCAGGAAACACACTTTCCTGGAGCTTTTGAAATGAGATACAGTTTGCTATCATCATCACGTCAGCCAAATGAGTATTATGAAGGATACCAGAACCCCAGAACTAGAAAAAGATAAATCCATCATATTAAAACAGCAGAGTTTGTGGTATCAAAGCTCTTCTTTGAATTTTCATAAAAAGGCTATTCATACAAAAAGATATAAGAGACATTGAACCCCTTATAATTTGCTGGGTTCTGCAAAATTTTTTATCAGTGTTTCAGGCAACCTGGCTCTCAGGAAGAAGGGAGAAGTGTGTAGGTCTGGGCTGTGCATATTGCAGGCAGCTGGTGAGACTCTCAGAGGAGTTTTGTTGGAGGATGGAGCACTATGGGAGGAGAGCTATACCACTGCTGACAGTAATAATCTGCCAGGTCTTCATCTGGACACTGCTGATGGTGAGAGTGAAAGCAGTCCCAGATCCACTGCCTAAGAAGTAATTAGGGACCCCAGTGTGCCTAGTGGATCAGCAGTTTAGGATACTGCCCTGGTTTCTGCAGGTACCAATTCAAGTAGTTCTTTTTGGTGCTACTGCTGAAAAGATTCTGACTGGACTTGCAGCTGATAGTGGTCTTCTCTCCTGCTGACACAGTCAGGGAGGATGGAGCCTGGGTAATCACCATATCTGCACAGGCACCTGCAAACAGGAATACATAATTAAGTAGCATAATATGGAAACAAAGCAAAGAGTCAAAGTTGAAATTTGTCATTTAATATCCTTATATTATCATATTGTCAGAGTGTATATCTTACACAATAGTGTAAGAAATTTATGCCTGGAAACACATTCTTATATACAAACAAGTAACCCTAAAAAGATTATAAAACTTTGACATTTCTTATCAGACACCCAAAGGAACAAGGACATGAAGACATGGATATATGATTCCATCTTTCTCCTACTCCCTGGCTAACATAGCTCAGTTCTCACTACAAAGGCCTGGATTATATATTTGGAGCATCTGATCTTGTTTGGGGGCATGCAAACAGTTACCAAATACATAGGAAATGTCTGTGCAATGTGTGTGAGTGGCTGGTGTCCATCAGTTAGCAAAAATGTCATCACAGTGAGTGTGAGTAATCACTGAAAGATAGCAGCTTACACTTCTCAGAGATCTATTATGTGTTCTAATAACAACTTTGTGTTAAAATACAAGACTTTTTAAAATCAGGTTGTTTTGCAGAAATGTTGGAAAGCTATATAAGATTAACAGTATTAGGGAAATGATAAAATATATTCAAAAATTCACAACAAAAGAAACTTAGAGTAAGAAAATATGCAATAAAGGAAAGGATAGTTGGAAGAAGGAAAAGAGAAGCAGTGAGAGCTATTGAGGAGGAATTGTTTTTTATCTTCCATCTGTAAAGTCATCTCTTACACTGAAGACAATGAATATTGGGCCCCACCTTCCAGACTAAACAAGGGAAAGAGATTCAATGAGCAGCACAGAATTCACCCTTTGGAAATCTTGGGAAATATTAATATAAGATTGAGATGAAAGAAGCTTTAATCTCCAAGCAAAGGTAAACCCAGCAGAAACTAGCAGTATCCTCCCCAAAACTTCTAGGAAATGAAAAGTCTCTAAATTTGGGGAAATATAAGTGAAACAAAACAAACTGAATTTCTTCAAGAAGTAATGAATATAGACCAACAATGCAAATAATGTTTATTCCAGAAATTCATATTCTAGAGCAATCTAGGCATTAGTGGTATTGAAAATGGGGGAAATGTTCTTGTTGACATAGAAAACAAGTAAAAAAAAAAACTCTGCAGAAATGGGGGCAGCCAGCCTAAATTGAGTAATAATTTTATAGAGACAAATAGACCACAGCATCAGAGTTAGTTTTCATCTAAAGAAAAAGATGTTTGAATAGGAATTAAAAACAATAGCAATAACATAAATCACAGAATATGCCTTGACTTTAGATTGGTGAACTCTGAAAGTATATATAAGAAGTGAATTATAAACCCAGTCTTATGTGTAAATTAAAAGAAACACAAAAATTAACATAATGTCAAGAAGTTGATAATCACATCTGTAATTCCAGAACTGAAGAGACATAAGAGGGAGGGTTACTCTTTTCAGGCCAGCATGGGATACAAGTTCTAGGCCAATCTAATCTATGCATGGAAACAATTCCTCAAAATGTGGGTTATTAATCAAGGAGTTACAAGGCAACTAAGGGAATTTGATATTCAAAGCAAAGTCATTATCTGATGTTAATGTTTTAACATTAAGACAAGAATATTATTGAAAATTAAACAAACATTTAAGTAATATGCATTTCCCTTTTATTTTACATTAATTATACCATTTATACATTTATTTTCATATATAAAATGTTAAATTATTTCTGATGAGCACATTCATATCTCCTCTGTAAACTGCTAGCACACCATCATAAGAGAAAGACAAGCAACATGTGGATTAAGGAAGTTACCTCTTTCAAGGTCAAGAATATGATAGATGAGTAACTGCCCCAATCAGTGTCCAACAAGTTGTGATATGCTCAAGATTTTGCTAAAATTTGTGCTTCACTTTATGACAGTTACAGTGAGCTCAGATTGTGTTTTATGTTACTTTCTGCCACTCTCATTCAGATTAGATATATGGCTACTGGGTTTTAAAAATCCAAAGGCTCCTGCAGTTGAACATGTGTTTTCACTGTAGGTAAGGGGAGAGCATGGAGACTAATGGACAAAATCCCCATGTTCTTGTATGTATAATAGAAATATCCCACTGGTCGGTGGTAGCGCACGCCTTTAGTCCCAGCACTTGGGAGACAGAGGCAGGCAGATCTCTGTGAGTTTGAGGCCAGCCTGGTCTACAAGACCTAGTTCCAGGACAGGCTGCAAAGCCACAGAGAAACCCTTTGTCGATAAACCAAAAAGAAAAAAAAAAGAAAGAAAAAAGAAAAAGAAGAAATGGCTCAACAGTACTTGTTTACTGAAATACCTATTATAAATGAAGTTTCCACCATGGTGCATTAGATTCCTTGAGCTTGGATTAAAAGTAAACTAACTACAAACCTACTGACTGAAAACCACAGAGATTAGTTTTCTTCCAGTTTCAGAGCCAAAAAGTCTGATGTTTTGACCTTGAGCTCCTGGGACACAGAACCCTCTTCCATGGAAACCACTGTAAATGAAGGTCCAGGGAAGTCATATTGAGTCCTCAAAATCACAAAATGGAGGCTGAGGATGTTGTCATTTATAATGGTGTAAAAGACACGCAGTCTCCACATACAGCACGATAGCCTAAAATGCAAACCTTCCTTCTTAGATGATCCATCTGCTATTGCATATTACTTAACTTCAGAACATCATAGAAAATTGCCTGAAATTCTTGAGGAAGAACAATGAACCAACAATTTTACAGCTGAGTTCTGTACCCCATGGGAAACAAAATTTCACCCAGCCAAAACCTTAATGATGCTTTCAGGTCCACATACTCAGTGTGGCAATGTAGAGTAGAAGGATTAACATTATCTGATCTCTTCTAAATAAATAGATACGACTCAAGGCAAAGGGAGTTCCAGATTATCACTAATCTGTGTTCTTCTGAAATTGGTTAGTAACATGTTGCTTTGTGGCTTGTGGATACTTCTCACTTAGGAAGTGAGATAAAAATCAAAGCAAAACATAAATATCACTTCACCTGAATGATATATTTAAATGAAATCATGAAAGTGACTATAAATGATGGCAAGACAGAACAGGAAGAGCAATCTGTATATGCACCTGGAGGGACTGCAACTTGGTACAACCAATGTGAAATTCAGTATGGAGGATCCTCAAGAAAACATGAAATTATCATGTTTACCTACTCCTGAACTATGTATATCCCTGAACAAGCGTTAATCAGCATATAAGAAATCCACATCCATGTTTATTGCGCACTCTTCACAATAGTAAGAATTCAAATCAATCCCGTGTCTATTAAGAGATGTATGATAATAAAAACATACATATGCACAGAGATTTATCCAACTCTAATAAAAATTGAAATCACATAAATGTGTTGAATTTTTCTATGAGGCTCAGTATATAGATTTCCTTCAGATAAGACACACTGGTAGTTTTATTATAACTCTTATATTGCTTCATTTGGAAATGGGATTCAGATAATTTCTCCTGGTCCACACTGATTGGTAGTACTCCAGAAATCTTCTGTGTCCTTGATATTTTTCTTACTGCATGCCCCATCAGTAACTGCAAATGTCATTGGACAGGGTAGATCAGGCTTCAAATGATGAACATGAGTGATTGAGTCTGGACATTTGGAAAGTCAAGGTAATCTTGGGAACCTTAGTAAGACCAAATTTTAAAAATGGGGGAGGGGTTGCACCAACAACATCACTGGTCTTGCAATGAGATGTTGTTTAATATTCAGATGAGAATGATACCCTGACAATACCTTGACTGTAACCTATGAGAGCCTGAGGAGAGGACCCAGACATAGCATCTCAGATTATAGGTGTTGAGTTTATAAGTCACTGAGTTTGTGATAACTTCTTGTGCAGCACTAGAATAGTCATACAATTTCATACAGTTTCACTATCCTGATATAGGACTGTAAATTTGAAAAATTCAAATATGTGCATCTTTAAGTGATGTGAAGAATCATTTTTGAGGACTCTCATTCCACATAGGAAGAATACAAAAGCCCAAAGAAGGTTCATGAAGCAGAGGAGGGTTTCTATGAAGTAAACCTTCAGTGGCCGTGGCTTGAACTCTTGGGATTCTAGAGTTCATGTAAATGCAATGGTAGAACAACTAGAATATGAAAAGGACCTGAGTGTGGTATCATGTAATCCATCAGTCATGGTTAAGAGGTTGGCAGGTTAGAAGCTTCAGGGTCACTGTGTGTAAGTGATTTTCAGGTCAGCTCAGGATATATAGTGAGACTTTATAGTCCTCCACCTAAAGGGGTAGCAAACAGTGAAAGAATGCAAGAAGACAATGAGGTCACATTGTGGAAAATAATATAGAAAGACAATGTGAGTATTAGATAAAGATGAAAGAATAACTAATGAGTCTAAGACCATAGATGAACATCTTTGATGCGCACAGATACTGATTAGAACCTAAGCAGCATCTGTGATAGTCACAGCTTTGTTGATCAGAAGCTACTAAGTAACAGCTGCAGAAGACCTAAGTTTGTCATCCACTGAAGAGAAACTTTTGATATCTCAAGCAAATAGAAGTGGAAAAGTGACATTAGGGTGAGGAAGTCAGCTTGTATGAGAAAGACAACTAACAATCTTCAATATTCAAACTCTTATTTTGAGTGAAGTAAGTTTCTATAAATTTTAAGTGATTGTCTAGTCAATCTATTGAACATAAAAATTATTATTTGAAAATATTATCTGGTGGTCTTTTTTAAGAAAGCAAATTGAAAAATTGTAAATCATGCATGGCCTGACAAACACAAAGTTTAAAAAATCTGTTTCATGGCTTCACCATTTTAGCAACAATATTTCTAAAATCACTTGGTTGAGATGTGGAGGGAAATACACAATTCATAGACTGAGACTCAATGAGCAGAAACCCAGGAGATTTTCATATAGTCCTGGAGCACTGTAGGAGGAAACTCCCTAGTCTGCTAACAGTAATAGGTTGTATCATCATCAGCCTCCACAGGATGGATGATGAGGGTGAAGTCTGTCCCATACCCATTTCCACTGAACTAGGCAGGGACTCCAGATGCTAGATGAAGAGGTGGGGGTGTCCTGATTTGTGTTGGTACCAGTTCATACCATTGGTAGGACCTATACTGACACTCTTGCTGGGACTGCAGGAAATGGTGGCTTTCTGCCCTAGAGACATAGGCAATGAAGCTGGATACTGGGTCAGCACAATGTCCCTAAGTGGAAACCTGATTGATAAACACACATTTCTGTCACAGATGTATTGAAAGCATCCCAGTGCAGAACCTTTGTATTTGGAATCTGTAACAGCAGTGATGAGCTACAGACTGAAAAGTCATAAAATAAAATGGAAACATCACTAATTGAACACCATAATTTTAATGATCAGGAAACCGAGACTTGAAAAACAGTGATGGCCATGTTGGTTATTCCCAGTAGCGTGTCCTCTCATCTGGCACCCAGAGCAGCAGTACCCACTGCTGGAGAGCAACTGACCCCATCTCTGAGAACTGGACTAAAGGCTGATTCGTGGGAACTGCAGGCTGCCTTTAAAGATGGTTTGAGTAATCTGCACTGTTCCTAAAGTCTTGATATGCAAATCAGCTCAGCAGCGCTTGACTTGATGCTCACAAGACACCTGCTCTTCTGTCATCCTGTGGCAGTTAATTTTAGCAAAGAAGTCCCTACAGTATTCTAAGTGGTGTGACCCAGGTGTTTTTTGTTTGGTTGGGTGTTTTGGCTGGCTTTTTGGAGTTATTACTTTCTGTTACTCTGAGGTTCCATGTCAGGAGTGCATTGTCATTGCTCTGCTGAAAAGTGTTTGTTGGGGATCATTGTGATGCCTCAGAATTAAACATTTAAGAAATACGTCTTTATATTCATTCTATATGTACATGTGTTTGTCTGCATATATGTCTTTGAACAACATTTGTGTTTCTTATGATTGGATTCAAGGAAAGGGCTTTGAGTTCCCTGGAACTATTGTGATAGATGACTTTGTCCTTGCTGGGAATTGAACTAGTGTCCACTGTAAGACAAGGAGATCTCTTATCTATTGATGCATCTCTGTAACCTAAACTGATTTTTTCCATCTCATAACAACAACATATTTTGCATAGAGATACTTCTCAACAAGAGAAAATAATTGGTTTTAATAAGATTATTAAACCGGTGCTGCGGTTCAAGTGAGAAGGGGATTTTGACTCCACTAAGAGAACTTTATCTGAAAGCCATCAAGAGCCAAAGAAACAGTGAACTGTAAGGGTAGGATGAAGAAGGAGGCTGGAAATATAAACTTAGAATATAATGTGGATAAGGAAATTCTCCCCATGTTCTCACTCCAAAGGCAATGCTTAGTACACATGAAGCATTCACAAATGGAGAAATATTTTACCCTGTGACCAGGACCAGGAACACTAACTCAGAATCCACAATTTTTGCCAATTAGCCTCCAGCTTGCTCTGGGTACACAGTGATAGACATCCTGCTAATGTCACTACCATAGTAGGACAGGGTAGGTAATTATACTGGGTTTGTGTCCCTATGGACACTTAGCATACCATCAATTCCACATAGGACTGTGACTTTTAAGAAAAACCTCAGGTTATCTGGGAAGTGAGGTCCATTCATAATCAGCATTTTCCTTTTCTATGGCACTTGACCTGGAAGAACTGACAATGTAAGGGAAAATTGGATATTTCTGTTTCCTGGTATTTGTTAGATAGAAATATCTCAGATGCTTGTATCCTTGGATAGTATCATTGTAATTCAAGGGACTGAGTAAATATCAATGCTCCCCAAAGGACTGAAGTACATTGCAGGTTGACTATCCCCAGAAGACCAAGTTAAGCCTTGTTCTCCAGGATGTTGTTTGGTGGAGAAACATGCATGAATACAGGGACAATAGAAAGGTTTGAAGAACTGTGTCTGTTAACTCCTCATCTGACTCTCCACAAGATGCTCAGCTTTGCTCCACACACTCCTGATGTGCTGCCTCACTACAGACTCACACAGGACCTTCCTCCGATGGCACAGAACTTCCCAAACTAAACCAACATTTACCTCATTATTTCCTTTTCTTCTAGTATTTGAAACAGTGATGCACACACAGGGCTTCACCCTTTCAATAAGATTCAAAGCAAGACATTCTTAAGTTATTGCCCAACTGAACACTGCAACTCTCACTCAAAATGATTGTTTTCTCCACTGCTTTTCCAGTTCTGTGCACAATGCCCCTGGGTTATTGATGTGGATTGCATTCTTGTATCACAGTGTTACCATAGCTGCATGGCTTTCTCTATGAGTGGGTGTGGAAGATCTTTATTTTACCTCTCAATGACTTTATTGTAGGGATCTTTAACTTCCTTGCTTAACCTGGTTCCTAGCTATTTCCTTTTGAACTTTTGCATGCATTTGGTCTTCACTTCTTTCTTAGTAAGTTTATTAATGTTATTCAGAATATATATTGATTGTTGTATGTTGACTCCAAATATGCTCTTTGCTGGAAGTATTTTCAGATCTCAGAATTTTCTGGTTGAGTTTTGAGTCTTTTAAGTATAAGAAACAATTGTTGTCATTTGACTTTTTCATTTACTATTTTATCCCGTTTATTTCTCCCTCTTGCCTTTTTTCTGAGCATTACATAGTGTGGCATGAAAAATAAAAACCCAAAGACAGATATTTGGATTCAAACTGAAGATCAGAAAAGCAAAGATGTTAATCCACCAGAAAACTCTCTCCTCTACCATTATTGTGTTGTGGGTAGATATTTTGACTGTTAATGACCAAACAACAACTGGTGAGAGACATTTGGTTATGAAAGTTGCTACAGTAAACAACCTATATAGTTTACATTTATACTGACTTCAAAATTGAAGTAAAATGATATATTACTTTGAGAGAGGTTATGGTTTTATTTCTGCAGGAAATGAGAGGCTATAGATTCATTCCAGGTTAAGGAAAATTGTGTTAGATAGAGGAAGAGCCCCTGAAATGCTGACTATAGATATGGAAAAATAAATCTAAAGGAACTGTAAGACACATGATGTATATTTTTCCTGAGCAAACATAAAACAAAATTTCCTCTTTGGCTAACTTGTGTACAATGCACAGTCTATTCTTGTATTACTATAGATGAGTATGTTACCTTTAAGATTTTATGTATTTTCAGAGCAAGGGGACCAAAAACCAGTAAAAACTGCCCAGATGATCCAGCATCCAAAGCAGTTTCAACGCTGCTGACTGAGATTATCATTGTTTGTGTGTTTGTTCCAAGTTGTTATTGATAATGATCAAGAAACAAGGGGGATATAGAAATAGGATAAAATGATAGATTATTGAATATACTATATATATTGAAGAGCTCTTGCATGAAACAGCCCTTGCAGCCCGAGCAAGAGGTGAGTGTTAGTGGCCAGCTGCTTTGTTTTTCTGGTGTTCAGCTTGAAGTTTGAACCCCAATATCAGTCTCTGGGTCTTTTATTTTTCATGTTACACATGTCTGCTCCTGTCAGCACCAATTAATTCAAAGAGGATGATGAGCATCAAAGAAACTCCATACAGAGTTTGTTTTCTTCATGGCGAAAGCTAGCCATGTGGGTAAAGAAACTGCCCTTGATTAAATTGGTGACAGTGATATCTAAAATGGACTAGGAGCACACAAGAAAGTTTACTGCCAAACTTTGCCAAGACCAGGTTAAACAGTCATTCAATTTCCCTGCTTCAAAGGAAAATGTGCCAGATGTGCTAGACATGTAGGCCAGAGTTGGGTGTACCAATAATACAGAGGAAGTTTTGGTAACTGTCCAGGCAGATTGACGTCCCTGTCATTAGGTAACATTTCACCCTTCTGGGGTCTTTTATTGAGTTGAAGAATAGATATAGTTTTCCTTAGTTACGATCAAAAGGTAAATTAGACACAAAGCTAAATATAAATATAAAATAGATGATAAAATACTTTCTTATTTTTGACAAATAAAAATGTATCGGATATTGTAACTAATTATTGCTTGGTAAGTTTTTGTTGTACATAATCTTACTATGCTAAAATTAAAACCTTCTTTTTTAGTTAGGCAAAAATGGATAAATGTTGTGGAATAATCTTCTTGTACACTATAAAGGTTTGTCACTGAAATTTGTTTAATAAAATGCTGATTAGCCAATAGCCAGGCAAGAAGTGTATGTGGGATGACCAAACTAAGGATTATGGGAAGGAGAATGCCAGCCTAAGGAAATGACTGACAGATGTGGAGTGAGCAAGATGGGCATACACAAATGAGCAAAGGTTATCACTATGTGGCATAGCAAAAAAAAAAGGAATAAGTGTTAACTTAAAATGTAAGAGCTAGTTAAGAAAATGTTGGTATTATTGGCCAAGCATTTATCAGTAATATTAAGTATCTGTGTGGTGTTTTGGGCAGCAGCTGCTGGTTATTTGGGAGCAGATGGCTCTGAGACAGGAAACTTGCTGCTACATATACATACATTCAATTTGCAAGAATTGGGGGTCCTTTGTTAATCAGGGAAATTTGCCTCTCCTTTCCCTTTTAATCAATATTTTGTCATCTGGGTAATGTTGGCACCAAACAATGGTGTTCCTTCCTTTTTATGGCATGGAACGGTTCCAGGAGTGTTAATATCAACTCTTGATTAAAGGTATATCAGAATTCTGCAATTCATTCCTAAGTCTTGTGAATGATAGTTGGAGTTTTATTGGTGAAATAACTTACACAGAAAACAATAAGAGACTGCAGCAGTGTTCCTGCTCCAAGCATGCAGACCCCACTTCCCTGATGCTCTCCGAAACTGGAAGGGGCCAGAGTCCCTGATCTTCTCCCTTTAATGAGCCACATGTTCACCAGTAACCACTGTCCAAAGGCGTGGCCACTGTTACAGGTTCACAGGCAAATATCAAGCTACAGTCATGTGTTTCACTGTTTATAAAATAAATTACTTGCATTATAACTTTGAAACTTTGTGCAAGAAAAAAATTGGAAATAATAATGCTTTTTAGTTCCCTCTGAGAAATGAAATAAAATACATTGAAAAATATTAGCATGAAGGCAATAAATTCATTTCTTGTTTGAACAGGTGCTGTACTTCACAACCTTTTCTCATGAATTCAATAAGACTCACTCACCTGTCCCTTATGAAAAGTTCTCCTTTGCAAGTGTAACCTTTGAATTGCATATACTGGTATGCCCAGCTGGAATGTAGCACAAATCAAAATGTGCTATTAACATAAAATATAATCTAAAGACTTAGTTTCCTTTTATATTTTAAAGTGACAAAAATAAAGTTTACTGTGCAGCTCTTATCATGTTGTCTGGAGCTAAGAACAACTGTCTGTCTTTATATCACCAGCACCTTCCACATGGATGACCAGCAGCACCCAGTGCAGACACCAAGTTTGTCTCCATTGACGAGTCCAACTCCATGAAGGGGCTGGAAGACATACTTGGAGAGACATGAAAATAAACAAACTGAAGCTATGGATTACCACTATCTCACACATTTGTTATGTTCTTTTACAAATTGAACTGCAAAATAAACTATGTATTTTGCGAATTTTTTATTTTTTTCTATTTGACATAATATCCATTTATCAACAGCAAAAGTACAACTTCTTATATTATTTACAACTTTAGAATTGGCAAAAATTAGAACTGTTGATTACTACACCTGGCCTACATTAAGGGATACACTAACCTACAACTAACTTGTCACTTTTTATCAAGTCCTAAAAGCTTAAGAGAACTTGCTGTTTCCCTATAAAGAAGTGAAAGCTGTCATCTAAATTATTGAGGATGCTCTATAGCTCAGCTTTCAGTTGGTGAGATTGTTCACACTACAAGACCCACATTCCTATACCTATTACATGAGAAAGAGCTAATTTTCTATCATACAGAAATGAAAAGCACACATGTAGGGAGACACACTAGCCCCGCCCAATAGTCCTGGGACAGGTACCAGGTAGACCTGGGACTCGCCCATAAGGGCATGGTGAAGGAAAGCCGGGGTGACGTGAGGGAGCTTCTTAAGGGTGGCACGTGGGGACCCTATCCCCTTTTCTGGCCACGCTTGCTGGGTTCCTGTAACCTTGCTCTGGCCTTCGTTTTGCCCTGGTGTTTTCTTGAATAAAAGAGACTTTACTATCCCAGATTACAGTTCATCTTTTGGTGCAGGCTCCAACCTTTATTCATCAGTTGGCGCCCAATGACCCAGAGACCCGGGAAGAGCCCACTGGGCACCCAGGAGCAGCAGGGAGCACCCCGCTGCAGCATCTCCACAGTGAGTTACCCATACTGCTTCTCCCTCTCCCTCTGCAGCCCTCCTGAATCCCCCGTGCAGCCAGCATTGGTCCTTCCCAATCGCGAGCCACCAAGCGGCCTCTCCACCACGGCGTATATCCCCCCCGTCATCACCACCCTGCACCGCCCGGACCACTGACTACTGCTGCAGTATTTCCACACCGCTGGCGGGAGTCCCACCTGCCCGCCCGCCCGCAGGAGACCCAGGCCCCGGCCTTGCCCAGCTCCCCGGCCTCCTGGAGAATTCTCCTGCGCACTCACTTTAGCTACATGTGTGCACTTAGGGCCTGAACACAGAAGCTGCCTGCTTGCACAGCAGAGGGTTTTCAGCTTTAATCCACAGGGAAAGCACCCCAATGCTTCATGGCAAGCCACCAGGGACAGAGTTGATGCACCCCTCCAAAAAATCCTAGGAGAAGGTATTTATGCTGACCCACAGATTCAGGCTGAATATGACGATCATATGCTGTCCCTATGCAGGACAGCAGCACTAAATGCATGGGACAAGATTCGTGAATCAGGAAAACAACTAGATGCTTATGTGAAAATAGAACAGGGACAAACAGAACCATTTAAAGACTTCTTAGACAGATTGAGCAGAGCAGTAGACAAACATGTAGCAGATCCAACGATACGATATTCAATTGTGTATAGCTTAGCTTATGACAGTGCAAACCCAAATGTGCAAAAGAATACTTTTGCCTCTAAAGATCAGATCAGCTCCACTAGAAGAATGGATTCTGCATACTGCCCATGTTGACTGTAACATACAAGATGCTGGAATCTGGAAGAAGCTGTCCCAAGAGGTTTCAACAGACAACAGGAGATTAGAAAAGATGGCAACAGAAGGACTTGGGAAGGAAGAGCAGCTTACAGGGGCTCAAACAGGTACCGAGAGGCCAGTGCTCATCGCCACCATGACCCAGAGCCTCGCATAGGAAGAGCACGCTCCAGGAGTCCACGGAGGCATCAGGAGAACAGATATTTCAGCTGTGGTAAAATGGGACATATAAGGAGAAATTGTAGACAGAGAAATTCTAATGATTCCCCACGTGACAGGCCATTGCCCTCTGGGTTATGTAGGAGATGTGGTAAGGGCAAACACTGGATTAACGAATGCAGATCAACTAGGGATTTGCAAGGGAACTTATTGGTGCCAGGAAACTCAGAAGGGGGCCTCCAGCAGGTCCCTGCCCCGAGAACAGTTCAATCATTCCCAGTAACAGTGGAAGACAATCTCTCGCAGGACGAATAGATAGTTCCTTGCCTATGGTAGAAAAAGATACTGCTCTAGAGGGTAGTTTGAATAGTGATGAAGAATCACATGTGACTGGTGAAAATGAGAAACGCATATTTTGGCAAGCTTCTATTAATGATAAAAGGCCTCAGTTGAAAGTTAAAATTAATAATAAAGTTATTTCTGGCTTAGTGGAAACTGGAGCTGACGTAACTATTATCACTCAGAAAAGTTGGCCTAAAAAATGGCCACTTAAAGAGCAAATGTACAATTTTTAGGAATTGGAACTCTATCTAGAGTTCGACAGAGTGTTAACTCGGTGGTCTGTATTGGACCGGAAGGACAAAAAGGAATACTGAAACCTTACATAGCAGATATTGCTATAAATTTATGGGGTCGTGATTTATTACAGCAATGGAATACTCAAATTAACATCCCTCCAGTGTCAGATAAGAATTCTAGACAATTGCTGGATAGTAGAAAGGATCAGGTAAGATGCCATGGAAATTGGTTACCAACTATCCAGGCTGTAAAGACACTAAATACAAATGACAGGCCTTCCGAGGAACCAAAGGCCCTGCCATTGAAATGGCTTACAGATGAACCAGTCTACATAGGGCAATGGCCTTTGACCTCTGAAAAGCTTGACGCTCTAGAAAAGTTAGTACAGGAACAGCTAGAGGCTGGTCACATATAGCAATCTACCAGCCCTTGGAATTCTCCTGTATTTGTCATCAAGAAGAAGTCAGGTAACTGGAGAATGTTGACAGACCTGAGAGCCATAAATAAGGTAATTCAGCCTATGGGTGCTCTATGGCCTGGAATGCCATTGCCTTCCTTAATACCTAAAGGATGGCTGATCATAGTAATTGACCTGAAAGACTCCTTTTTCAGTATACCATTACAAGAAAGCGATAGAGAGAAATTTGCATTTACAGTGCCAACTCTTAATAACTCACAGCCAGTTCAGAGATACCAATGGAAGGTTTTACCTCAGGGGATAATTATACCCACCTTATGTCAACAATTTGTACAACAACCTTTGGAAATAATTCATAGAAAATTTCCACAATCTCTTGTTTATCATTATATGGATGATATTCTTTTAGCAGATTCTAGTGAAGAAACTTTGGAACGTATGTTTAAAATGGTGAAGGAGGTTCTGCCTAGATGGGGTTTACAAATTGTCCCAGAAAAGATACAAAGAGGAGATTCTATTAACTATTTAGGATATAAGGTGGACTTACAAAGAATCAGACCTCAAAAGGTAAAAATTAGAAGGGACTGTTATCAAACTCTCAGCAGTCTTCAGAAGCTACTAGGAGAAATTTCTCAATTACAGACGATTATTGGTGTGGAAGGACATGACTTAAAACATTTAAAAATGGCACTAAAACGTGATAAGGACTTAAACAGTCCACAAATATTATCTGCTGAGGCAGAAAAAGAGCTACAATGGGTAGAAAACAGAATATTGGATGCGCATGTAGATCGGATAAACCCTGATCTAGACTGCATTCTGGTTATCTTGCCATCCAGAGAATACACTTCTGGGATTCTGATGCAGAGGGAAGACACTATATTGGAATGAATATTCCTGCCACATAAGCAGAACAAAAAGTTAAAGACGTATATAGAAAAGATTTCTGATTTGATTTTAAAGGGCAAATTAAGACTTCGTCAGTTGACTGGGAAAGACCCAGCAGAGATTATAGTACCTTTAACTAATGAGGAAATTTCCTCCATATGGAAGGATAATGAATATTGGTAGATAGCTCTCACCGACTTTTTTTGGAACAATTAGTAACAACTATCCCAAAACCGACAGAAATAAATTCATAAAAAAGACAGTTTGGATTTTTCCATGCATTGTAAGACAAACTCCCATTTCTGGAGTTCTTACTTTCTACACTGATGCTAAAAAACAGGTAAGGCTGGTTATAAATCAGGTGAGGTAAGTAAAGTAGTTCAAAGTCCATATACATCTGTACAGAAAGCAGAATTATATGCATTTCTCATGGTGCTTATGGATTTTATGGAACCACTTAATATAGTTACTGATTCCCAATATGCAGAGAGAGTCATCTTGCACATAGAGACTGCAGAATTCGTCCCTGATAATACTGAACTAACCTCGTTGTTCTTGCAGTTACAGGAAACAATCAGAAACAGAAGTAACCCACTGTACATTACGCATATCAGATCCCATATGGGTCTGCCAGGCCCACTGGCACAAGGCAATGACGAGATCCATCGTTTATTGATTGGCACAGTGCTAGAAGCCTCAGAATTTCATAAAAAGCATCATGTAAATAGCAAGGGTTTAAAGAAGGACTTCTCCATCACTTGGCAACAAGCCAAGGAGATAGTGAGAAACTGTCCTACTTGTTCCTTTTATAACCAAACTCCGCTGCCAGCAGGATGTAATCCTAAAGCCTTCGGAGGAATGAGATCTGGCAAATGGATGTCTTTCACTTTACAGAATTTGGAAATTTGAAATATATGCATCATACCATTGACACATTCTCAGGTTTCCAATGGGCTACTGCTCTCAACTCTGAAAAAGCTGATTCTGTTATTACACACCTACCGGAGGTGATGGCAGTTATGGGTATACCGGCACAGATAAAAACTGACAATGCTCCAGCATATGTCTCCACAAAAATGGAACAGTTCTTCAAATATTATAACATTAAGCATGTCACAGGTATACCACACAACCCTACAGGACAAGCAGTCATTGAAAGGTCTAACAGGACACTTAAGGAGATGCTCCATAGGCAAGCTGGTAAGTCAAAAACCCCCAAACATAGATTGCATAATGCTTTATTAATGCTAAACTTTCTTAATGCCAATGACAGTGGACAGACAGCTGCGGAAAGACACTGGACTACGGAAAAAACTGCTGAACTGAACCAAACAGTGTATTTCAAAGATGTGCTGACCTCGGTATGGAAACCTGGACATGTGGTACGTTGGAGTAGGGGTTTTGCCTTTGTCTCCACAGGAGAAGAAAATCTTTGGATACCATCAAAATTGATCAAGATTCGAGTTGAGGAAGACAATCCTCTCAACAAGGATGACTGACAGGTATTTACTGAAGTATATCTCATGAACTAAATAAAAGCCTCCCAAAGGAGGGGAAGTGCTTTGTTTTCATCCTCACAGGAACCCACCTCCAGAAGTCAAAGGACACTACATGTGTAAATACTTAAGGAAAGAACGTAGCTATAACCATCAAACAAAAGGAATGTGCCATACGGTAAAATTTACAGCTGTCTCTCAAATAACTCTATTTCTCTTCATTTCCTAGTCCCTATTCAATTAAATCGATGCTGGATTTAGAGTTGGATTTGGCTTTCTTACTCTAAAATCCAAGCATGTTATTTAACAACATTTTAAAAATTTCTGTGTTATATCAAGAAGCCATTGTTGTAATACAGAATAAATGAAGAATAAGAGGCCTATCTTTGTCTTTTCTTGGCTCTTTCTTTCAAGGCCTACACCCTCTCATAATTATTGTTCTTCAAGGATTGACTTTCCCAGTACACATACATGAACAAGCAAACATTTCTCTGATGAATTTCTCTGATGACACTTATGTTTGAGTCCCATACAGCCAACGAGAACCAGCCTGACAACAATCCCTGCATGCTCTTGAAAAAGAATTGGACTACACCTCCCTGACTGCACTGGATTCAACTCACTCCATTTCGACTAACACTGCAACCAGAACCTCTAGTAATGACTTCAATCAAGTTGAGGATTTCAATGTAGATCTTCAATCAAACAAATCTCATCTAACATGGACTAGACATAACTCATTAGAGACTTTCCCTGTACTAGCATTTTTTTCCACAGGACCCCACATGACTACCATCGTCCCATTTCAGCAGGAAGTAACCTAGAAGATGCTATGCCCCGGTTCCCAATTATTGTTTATTAGGTAGTGTAAGCCTAGTTAAGAATGACCTTCTTATTGTTTAGAGTTGGGATTGGAAGGAGGTGTTCAAGTTAGATACCTTTTCCACATGACTTTAAGACTTAGCTGGAATAGACATAGGATGTGCCATAGCAGATTATTGTATCTTCTTGTATTTCACCTTTATGATTGTTAGTTTTGGATATTTTACACTATTAAGTTTTAATCCTCTTTTAGACTAAAAGGGGAATTGTAGGGAGACACCCTAAACCCGCCCAATAGTCCTGGGACAGGTGCCAGGTGGACCCGGGATTTTTCCATAAGGGTGTGGTAAAGGATAGCTGGGATGATGTAAGGGAAGCTTCTTAAGGGCTGCACGTGGAGACCCTAGCCCCTTCTCTGGCCACGCTAGCTGGGTTCCTGTGACCTTGCTCTGGCCTGCATTTTGCCCTGGTGCTTTCTTGAATAAAGAAATCTTACCATCAAGGACTATAGTTCATCTTTGAGTGCACGCTGCACACAATAATCATCAAACCACTGTTTATATACATGACTTTCTTTATAGTCTGTGAGATAACTAAGCCTCAATGGGCCTGAAAGCC
Organism: Cricetulus griseus; assembly: GCF_003668045.3. Classification (NCBI taxonomy): domain Eukaryota; kingdom Metazoa; phylum Chordata; class Mammalia; order Rodentia; family Cricetidae; genus Cricetulus; species Cricetulus griseus. The sequence continues at coordinate 61,117,186 of NC_048601.1, forward strand.
AGCAGGCTTAGACTGATAGCAAGAGCATGCACAGTAGACATTTCCCGACATCTAATCTGGGTTCTGCAAGAGGGCCTGGAGAACAGCAGTGGAGTCTGATGAGAGATGATGCAGACCTATCGACAGTAACCACATCACCTCAACAGAGGCCAGCTCAGTGGATCTCATCACCTAGGGCAGGATGGGAAGTATTTAAGGCTTACCCGTTTCAGAAATAAAGTGAGCTTGTTGTTTCAACTTGTTCCTACTACCTGTGTGTTTTGTTCCCCCATCTAATTTTCCCCAGCTCCCAGGGACACCCACCAGGAACCTGCATGTCTGGTGCCCTGCAACAAGAGGCTCAACATGGGAATTGAGCCCATTTGGAATGCTGTCATTGTTGTCTTTGTCTCAGTAATATTTGGGACACTATCTTTGCCCTTTTCTCTTGCCATTGCATTTGGCACAAGTGTCCCAATCTTGCATTCATTTATGAAGTGTCAGCCTGACTCATCACCTCCTTGCTCATGGGACAGAGACCCCTGAGCTGTGTTTATTGGTGAATAGGCTCCTCTGTGTTGAGTGCTCCTTCAGCCCCACTGTGGGACCCCTCTCTTCCTTTTGGTGTTTGTCTTTGTGAGTGTCATGAAAGTGATAGGGAGGCCCATATCATTTCTCTTGGTGTCCCCGGTATTTCCCGATTATAGTATCCACCTCAGGAAACAGGACCAAGGTCAAATTCCTGACAGTCAACCCCATCCGAGGGTGTGGGCAAGCAGATGTGACTTAAAACATGACAGACTTTGATGATCCCACATGTGAGGCCTCACTCTCTCTGGGGAGTGGATGGGGGGTCGAATAGGGGGTTAGGGGGAATAGAAAGGATTGGAGGGATAGGAAACTGGGATTGGTGTGTAAAATAAGATTTTTTTTAAATTTAAACAAAAATTAATTTATAAAATTAACCTTGCTGTTTTACAAAAAATAAAAATGAAAATCATGGTAGACCCCACCGAGCACAAGAAATTTGAGTCTGCCACACACTTCCGCTTTCTTTTTTGTTCATTATGCTTTGTTGCTATGAGAAATCTCCATTTCATTGTAAAAGGCTCATATCAGGACCCCCAAGTATCTTTTAACCAGCTGAGGATTTCAGGACAGAACTGTGGATCAGAAAAATTTTGAAGGAGGCCACGGCTTTAATGCGTTGGATTGCCCCACAGAATATGTGGTACACTGATCTTTGGATTCTAGTGTTGTTTCTCGCTAAGAAGAGAGAGATAGCCTCGGGAGTAGCACCTCCATTATCCTTTATCCCTATTTTGTTGGTTATAATTGCTAGGTTTTTTATTTCTTCAATCTTTTATTTGTCTTTTCCTTGATTCTTTTTTCCTTTACTTTTTTTTTATTTTAGAGGCACTCATATTTAGTTATCCATCCCCCATTCCCGCACCCTCTCATCCTCCCATGTTCCCACCAATTACCCCAACAACCCCCCATCTCCTCCCCAGAGATAGTGAGGCTCTCCACTGGGGACTGTCAAAGTCTGTCATATAATTTGGGAAAGGACCTAGGCACTCCTTGCTGTATCTGGGCTTCAATAGTATCCCTCTATAGAGAATGGGTTCCCAAAGTCCATTTTACCTCCAAGGATAAACACTGGCTCCACTGTTATAGGTCCCATAGACTGTTTTGGCCTCATAGCCACATTCAGAGGACTTGGTTCCAGTCAATGCTGGTTTGGCAGCTTTACCACTAAGATCTCCAAGGAGATCTCGTTAGGTCAGGACAACTGAGTCTGTGGGTTTTTCCAAAACAGGCTTGGCTACTTTGTTCATCCCTCCTCCCATCTACAAAAGAATTCCAGGAATATGGTTCAGTGGTTAGCTGTAGGTGCATGTTTCTGCTTCAATCAGCTACCATATGAAGGCTCTAGGAATGGTAACCAAGGTAGTCATCAGTTTCATTATAGGGGAAAGACATCAAAGGCAACCTCTCCACTACTGCATAGATTCTCACCTCAGGTCATCACTGTGGATCCCCTAATATTTCCCCTGTTACAGACCTCTCTCCAAACATGTAGTGTCTCCTCTATCAAGGCATCTCCTTTTTTACCCTCCTCTATTCATCCCCTGTCTCAGTCCTCTTGTTCTGCTGAGCCATCCTCTTCCCACCAAGTTCGTCTCTCCCACCACCTGTGCTCACAATTTGCTCAGGGATTCTTATCTCCCCTTCTTCAAGGGAATATGCAAACTTCTGTTGGGTTCCTTCTTGTTTCCTAGAACCTCTGGTGGTGTGGATTGAAGGCTGGTAATCTTTTGCTCTATGTCGAAAAATCATATATGAGTTAGTACATACCAGGTTTGTCGCTCTACGACTGGGTTACCTCACTCAGGATGGTTTGTTCTAGTTCCATCCAATTACCTGCAAATTTCAAGATTCGGTTGGCTTTGTTTTTTGGGGTTTTTTTTGGTTCTTGTTTTGTTTTCTTTTGCTCAGCAGTAATATATTGAGAAAGTGTACCACAATTTATCTATCTATTCTTCAGTTGAGGGGCATCTACATTGTTTCCAGGTTCAGCCTATTATGAATAATGCTGCTATGAACATAATTGAACATATATCTTATTGTATGAATGTGCTTTCTTTAGGTGTATGCCCAAGAGAGGAATTGCTGGAACCTGAGATAGACTGAGTCCCAATTTCCTGAGAAAATGTCATGCAGATTTCCACAGTGACTGTACAAGTTTGCACACCCACTAGCAAAGGAGGAGTGTTCCTCTTTCTCCACATCCTCTCCAGCATAGACTGCCATTGGTGTTTTTGATTTTAGCCATTCTGACAGGAGTAAGATGTTATCTCAGAGTTGTTTTGAGTTGCATTACTCTGATGGCTAAGGATGTTGAGTCCTTTCTTAAGTGTCTTTCAGCCAATTTAGATTCCTCTGTTGAGAATTCTCTATTTAGATCTGCACTAAACTTTTTAATTGCATTGCTTGGTGCTTTGGAGGCTAGCTTCTTGAGTTCATTGTATATTTTGGAAATCAGTACTATGTCAGATGTGGAGGGGGAAGATATTTTCCCATTGTGTGGGCTGCCATTTTGTCTTGCTGATGGTTTCATTTGCCTTACAGAAGCTTCGCAGTTTCAGGTGGTCCCATTTATTAATTATCGTTCTCAATGGCTGTGCTACAGCTGTTGTTTACAGGAAGTGATCTCCTGTACCAATTCATTCAAGGGTACCATCTACCTGCTCCTCTAAGTGGTTCAGTGTGGCTAAAATTATGTTGAGGTCATTGATCCATTTGGACTTAAGTTTTGTGCATGGAGATAGATATGGATCTATCTTTAATCTACTACATGTCTAAATCCAGTTATGCCAGCACAATTTGTTGAAGAGGCTTTCTTTATTGCATCATATAAATTTAGATTCTTTGTCAAAAATCAGGTGATCATAGGTGTGTCAGTTAATATCAGGGTTTTCAATTCTATTCCATTGCTCAATCTGTCTATTTTTGCACCAATACCAAGCTGTTTTCAGGATTATGGCTCAATAATAGAGCTTAAAGCCAGGGATGGTGATGCCTCTGGAAGTTCCTTTATTGTACAGGGTTGTTTTGGCTATCCTGGTTGTTGTTGTTGTTGTTGTTGTTTTTCCATAGGAAGTTGAATACTGTTCTTTCAAGGTCTGTGAAGAATTGTGTTGGGATTTTGATGGGAATTGCATTGAATCTGTAGATTGCTTTTGGCAAGATTGCCATTTTTTACTATTTGGATCCTACCTATCCAAAAGCATGGGAGACATTTCCATTTTCTGGTATCCTCTTTCATTTCTTTCTTAACAGACTCAAATTTCTTGCTATACATGTCTTTACTGTGTTAATTAGCGTTACCCCAAGATATTTTATGTAGTTTGTGGCTATTGTAAAGGGTGATGTTTATCTGACTTCCTTCTCAGTGCATCTGTATATAGTAGGGCTACTGAAGTTTTTGAGTTAATCTTGTATCTTGATGTTTTTTGAGTTAATCTTGTATCCTGACACTTTGCTGAAGGAGTTTCCTGGTAGAGTTTTTAGGGTCACTTATATAAACTATCATATCATCTGCAGATAGTGAAAGTTTGACTTCTTCTTTTCCAATTTGAATCCCTTTGATCTACTTTTGTTGTCTTATTGCTCTAACTAGAACTTAAAGGAAAATATTGAAGAGCTATGGAGAGAGTGAACAGTGTCTTGTCCCTGACTTACAGAAATCACATTGAGTTTCTCTCCATTTAGTTTGATGTTGGCTGTTAGATTGCCGTATATTGTTTTATTATGTTTAGGTATGTTCCTGGTATCCCTGATCTCTCCAAGACCTTTATCATGAAAGGGTATCGGATTTTCTCAAAGATTTTTTTCCACATGTAGTGAGATGATCATGTGGTTTTTCTTTCTCAATCTGTTTATATGCTGGATCACATTGTTGGATTTCCTTTTGTTGAACCATCCTTGCATTCTGGGATCCAATTTGCCAGTATTTTATTGAGTATTTTTGCCTCAATGTTCATGAGGGATATTGGCCTGTAGTTCTCTTTCTTAGTTGTTTCTTTGTATGGCTTCGATAACCCAGGTTATCAAAGCCTCAGAAAAGAGTTTGGCAAGGTTCCTTCTGCTGCTATTGTGTGAAACAATTTGAGGAGTACTAGTATTGGCTCTTCTTTGAATTTCTGGTAGAATTCTACACTAAAACCATCTGGCACTGGGCTTTTTGTGACTGGGAGAATTTTCATGACTGCTTCTATTTCATTAGGGGTTATAGGTATGTTTAAATTGCTTATCTATTATTGACTTAATTTTGGTAAGTGATATCTATACAGAAAATTGTCCAACTCCTTTAGATTTCGCGTTTTGTGGAGTACAGGTTTTCAAAGTATGACTTGATGATTCTCTGGATTTCCTTATTGTCTGTTGTCATGTCCCCCTTTTCATTTCTGATTTGCTTAATTAGCATTCTCTCTCTCTGCCTTTTGTTCACTTTGGATAAAGGTTTGGCTGTCTTGTTGACTTTCTCGAAGAACCAACTCTTTGTTTCATTGAGTCTTTGTAGAGTTTTCGTAGTTTCTACTTTATTTCAGCCCTCAGTTTGATTATTTCCTGGCATCTACTCCTCCAGGGAGAGTTTGCTTCCTTTTGTTCTAAAGCTTTCAGTTCCACTGTTACTCCTCTAGTGTGAATATTCTCTAGTTTTTCATGTGGGCACTTAGTGCTGTGAATGTTCCTCTTAACAATGCTTCAAAGTGTCTCATAAGTTTGGGGATGTTGTGTCTTCACTATCATTAAATTCTAGGAAGTCTTTAATTTCTTTTTTTATTTCTTCCTTGACCTAGGAATGGTGCAATTGGGTATTATTCAATTTTCATAAGTTTGTAGGGTTTCTGAAATTTGTGCTGTTGTTGAACTCTTAACTTTAAAGAATGGTGGTCTGAAAAGATACATGGGGTTATTCAAATTTCTTGTATCTGTTGAGTTTTGTTTTGTGGCCCAGTATGTGGTCAATGTTAGAGAAGGTTCCATGTGGCACTGAGAAGAAGGTATCTTCTTTTGTATTTGGATGGAATGTTCTATGGATGTCTGTTAAGCCCAATTCGGTCATAACTTCGGTTAGTTCTTTTGTTTCTTTGTTAAGTTTCTGTCTGGTGATTCAGTCTAGTGGTGAGAGGAGGTTGATGAACTCTCCTACTATAAGTGTATGAGATTTTATGTGTGATTTGATCTTTAGTAATATTTCTTTTACGGATGTAGGTGCCTTTGAATTTGGGGCCTAAATGTTCAGAATTGAGACTTCATCTTGACGGACTGTTTCTGTGATGAGTATGAAGTGCCCTTCTTCAAGCTGTTTTTATTGATTTTAGTTTGAAGTCTAATTTGATAGATATTAGGATTACTGCACCAGCTTGTTTGTTGAGTCCATATAATTGGAAAATCTTTTCCCAACCCTTTACTCTGATGTACCGTCTGTCTTTGAAGTTGAGTTGTATTTCTTGTATGTAGGAGAAGGATGGATTCTGTCTTTCTATACATTTTGTTAGCCTGAATCACTTTATAGGAAAGTTAAGACCATTGACATTGAGGGATATTAATGACAATTGATTGTTGGTTCTTGTTTGTTTTGGATTTGTTGGTGGTGGTATTATTGTGTGTGGTATTCCCTCCCTTTTTGGTGTTTGGTAATGTGACATTATGCAATGCCTATGATTTTTTTAAGTGTAGTTATCCATGCTGCCTTGGAGTTTACCTTCCAGTAATTTCTGTAGTGCTGGATTTGTGGATATGTATTGCTTAAATCTGATTTGTCATGGAATACCTTATTTTCTCCATCTTTAATGATTAAAAGCTTTGCTGGATACTGAAATCTAGGCTGGCATCAATGTTTCCTTAGCATTTGTAGAATATCTATCCAGGATCTTCTGGTTTTCCTAGTTTCCATTGAGAAGCCATGGGTAATTCAGATAGGTCTGCATTTATATGTTACTTGACCTTTTTCTTTTGCTGCTGTTAATACTTTTTCTTTATTTTGTAAGTTTGGTGATTTGATTATTACTTGGGAAGGAGACTTCTTTTGTGGTCCTTTCTATTTTGTAAGCTTCTTGCACTTGCATAAGCATACGCTTCTCTAGGTTGGCGAAAGTTTCTTTTATGATTTTGTTGAAAATGTTTTCTGTACCATTGAGCTGAATTTCTTCATCTTCTTCTATACCTATTATTCTTTTTTTCATTCATTTTTTAGCTCATAAATAAAATCATGCACAATTATGATACAGAATACAGTATGTTCACAATGGCATGGCTAAATTAAACCAATTAACATGTCATACCACACTATTCATCATTTTTGTTTTGAGAACACTTAAAAGTATACTATCTCACAACTTTTAAAATATAGGACACTGTTATCAACCATATTTATCATGCTCTCAGTAGACCTCAAGACTTCACAGAGTCCATGCCTCATGTCCAACTGAAGTTTTATATCCTTAAACCAATCGTTTCCCCAATGTTAAAAGACCGACATTGAAGCTTAATAGCCACAATTCTGCTCTCTGTTCCCATAAGTTCATCATTTCTAGTTTACACATAAAATTGAAATCATGTGACATTTGCCTTCCAGTGTGTCACTTATTGGCAAGCATATAACTTTACTATTTACTAAAGATGAAATCAAATTTGCATGCACAGGTGAGCACTCACTGGAACACCTTGGATTCATCACATATTTGAGTTTCAATTAGCATATATATATATATATATATATATATGGAGAGAGAGAGAGAGAGCACAATAATGACAATATGTTATGCATCAATAGCAGCAACAGCTTTTCCAGGATCTGCAGTACTTTGAGCAAAATTGTAGAGACATCCAGCACACTGCATTTTAAAAAAACAAAAAACTAACAAAAACAAAAAACAAACAAACAACAACAAAGTAAAAAACAAAATCCCAGAAAACAGCACAGTTCTGTTACTCTTGTGGTACTTGGCACCAAATTTTTTTAATTAGTTTCTCAGTCATCATCTGGGAAGAAACCATTCTGAACAACATCATTAAAAACAGTTCTGAAAAAGCATTGTCACTACTATGAATCATAAAGCAGGTCCACATATGAGTGAGTACATATCATGTTTGTCTTTTTGTGATTGGGTTACCTAGCTCAGAATGGTTTCTTTGAGTTCCAACCATTTTCCTGCAAATTTCAAGATTCCATTGTTTTTTTTTCTGCTGAGTAGTACTCCATTGTATAAATCTACCACAATTTCTCTATCCATTCTTTAGTTGAAGGGCATCTAGGTTGCTTCCAGTTTCTGGCTATTACAAATAATGCTGCTATGAACATGGATGAACATATGTCATTGTTGTATGAATGTGCTTCTTTTGGGTATATGCCTAGGAGTGGAATTGCTGGATCTTGTGGTAGACTCATTCCCATTTTCTTGAGGAGTCAACATACTGATTTCCACAGTGGCTGTACAAGTTGCCACTACCACCAGCAGTGGAGAAGTATTCCTCTCTCTCCGCATTCTCTCCAGCATAAACTGTCATTGGTATTTTTTATTTTAGCCATTCTGACAGGAGTAAGATGGTATCTCAGAGATTTTTTGATTTGCATTTCCCTGATGACTAAGGATGTTGAACACTTTCTCATGTATCTTTCAGCCATTTTAGATTCCTCTATTGAGAATTATCTATTTAGTTCTGTACCCCACTTTTTAATTGGGTTGTTTGGTGTTTGGGGGACTAGCTTCTTGTGTTCTTTGTATATTTTGGAGATCAGCCCTCTGTCAGATGTGGGGTTGGTGAATATCATTTCCCAGTCTGTGGGCTGCTCTTTTGTCTTCCTGACTGTCTCCTTTGCCTTACAGAAGCTTCTCAGTTTCAGGAGGTCCCATTTATCAATTGTTGACCTCAGTGTCTTTGCTACTGGTGTAATGTTCAGGAAGCAGTCTCCTGTTCCGATTAATTCAAGGGTATTTCCCATTTTATCTTCTAATAGGTTCAGTGTAGCTGGATTTATATTGATCCATTTTGACTTAAGTTTTGTGCAAGGTGATAGGCTTGGGTCTAACTGCAGTCTTCTACATGTCTGCAAGCAGTTATGCCAGCACCATTTGTTGAAGATGTTCTCTTTGTTCCATCGCATAAATTTGGACTGTTTGTCAAAAATCAGGTGTTCATAGGTGTGTGGGGTAATATCAGGATTTTCAATTCTATTCCATTGGTCTACCTGTCTATTTTTGTGCCAATACCAAACTGTTTTCAGGACTAAAGCTCTGTAATAGAGCTTAAGGTCAGGGAGGGTGATGCCTCCAGAAGTTCCTTTATTGTATAGGGATGATTTGGCTATCCTGGATCTTTTGTTTCTCCATATAAAGTTGAGAATTGTTCTTTCAAGGTGTGTGAAGAATTGTGTTGGGATTTTGATGGGGATTGCATTGAATCTGTAGATTGCTTTTGGCAAGATTGCTATATTTATTGTGTTGATCCTACATTTCCAAGAGCATGGGAGATCTCCATTTTCTGGTATCTTCTTTAATTTCTTTCTTTAGAGACTCAAAATTCTTACGGTACAGGTCCTTCACTTTTTTGGTTAGTGTTACTCCAAGGTATTTTATGTTGTTTGTGGCAATTGTAAAATGTGATGCTTCTCTGATTTCTTTCTCCACCAAGGTGTCATCCGTATTTAGTAGGGCTACAGATTTTTTTTAGTTAATCTTGTATCCTGTCACTTTGCTGAAGGTGTTTATCAGCTGTAGGAGTTCCCTGGTTGAGTTTTTCGGGTCACTTATGTAGATTATAATATCATCTGCAAATAGTGAGAGTTTGAGTTCTTCCTTTCAGATTTTTATTCCTTTGATCTCCCTTTGTTGTCTTATTGCTCTAGCTAGAATCAAGGACCTACTTTTCTTAGGTTTGGTCTTTTCACCCTTTCCCATATTTGCTGGATATTTTTTGTTAGGGAGTTGTTGGCCTTGAGATTTTCTTTGGTGGATGACTGTATATCCTCTAGTGAGTCTTCAACACCTGTAATTCTCTCTTTCATCTTTTGTATTCTATTGGTTATACTTACAACACTGGTTCTTAATCATTTACCCAGCTTTTCTATTTCCGAAATTCCATCCTTCTGTATTTTCTTTATTGTTTCTAATTCTGCTTTCAAGTTGTGAACTGTTTGAATTGCTTCCTTTGCTTGTTTTGTTGACCTTTCTTGGCTTTCTTTAGATTCTTTAAAAGATTTTTTTATTTCTTGGATTTGTTGGTTTGTCTATTCCTCCATTTCATGTACTTTTTACTAGTTTTTTTCTTCTATGTCTTTGAGGGATTTTCTTGTTTCCTCTTTAATGATCTCTACCATCTTCATAAGATAATTGTTAAGGTCCATCTTTTATTCATACTCTCAATTGGGCTTTTCAGTTCTTGTTGGTGTGGAGTCACTAGATTCTGGTGATGTCATATTGGTCTTTTTGTTGTTGAGTGTGTTCTTATTCTGTTGTCTTCTTATCCCTTCCCCCAGTGGGTGGAGGTGGGGTCACTCCCTGTCTCAAGTAGAGAGCTCAGGCTCAGGCAACAAGCAAATGGTAGAGGACAGAGGGGTGACAATGGGGAGGTGCATCTGGACTCAGGGTGGCCTTTCCATTCTCAGCATGTCCAATCTTGTCCAGGGAGAGGCTCAGGAGGAATCGAGCAGGGGTAAATGTGTGAGGTTGTGGGTAGAGCCGAGACCAGACTCAACTCAGGCTCAGGCAGCAGGTGAATGGCAGAGGGCAAAGGGGTAAAAGAGTGAAGTATATCTGGACTCAGTGTGGGTCTTCCAGTTGGGAAAGGTCCACTCTTGTCCAGAGGGTGGGTCAGGAAGAATCAAACAAAGGGTAATAGGGGACATTGTGGGCAGAGCAGTGCCAAGACTTCCTATATTAAATTTTGTGGGTTTTTTTGTTATACATGATTATTGCTATTTCTGATTGCAGGTGCCTGTGCATATATCATGATGGTCCAGTCTCCATCCTCCTTGACTAGCAGATGAGAAATCCTAGTCATTGGCCAAGCAGCATTTGTACCTAATATAAGTCTCTGTGTTGAATGGGACCTTAACATGGCAGTGGGCAGAACTTGGGTGGCCTGGCAGAAAGCACCCACATGGTGGCAGAGTCTGGGTGGCTTTGGAGAAAAGACTTATTGTTACAGAATGGTGTCAGTGAGTGGGATGACCCCATGTGCTCAGGTTCCCAGAGGAAGAGAGGAGCCTGCCAACTCAGACTGCCCTGTCAAGCCACTAGGTAGCGTCTGAGCAGCTTCCATATGCTTGAACTGTCCCAGGCTTTTAGGGGTTTGACTCAGCACTCCAGCACATGGCCTTCAGGCCTGGAGAGTTCTAGGGTTATGATTCTGAGCTCTCACTGCCTCAAACTGCTTCCTGCAACTAGTCAAGCAGCAGAAGAACCTGGACAAATGGCAGTAGTCAGACAAACTTCCATGTAAACTTCACAAAACCTTTAAAAGGGATTTTGGAAGCAAAAGAACAGAAACAAGCACAACTTTTTGGTAGCAGCATTTTCTCGATTAGGCTCTGTTATGCTAGAGACAAGCAGTGACTCCAGCAGTTGCTTAAAAAGAGGTTTTCTGACTCAGCCTAAGCAGAAAAATCTGCAGGGCTCCCTTTTAAGAGGCCCAGTTAGCTCATTCGGTAGAGCATAAGACTTTTTATGTGGGTTCACACAGCTGACAGTGGCAGTGACCACACAGCTCTCAGAGTTGATGGTAAATGTCCCTTTGTGATCTCGGAAATTAGTGGCTAGGAAAGCAACCGCTTTAATATTGGTAGTGTTACGTAACAGTAAAAAGACTCTGTGGCCAGAAAAGAAAAGGGTAAAGAAATACAATAAAGACAGATTCAGATGAAAATCTTCTAAAGGTTTATGATGTATTTAAAAGAAAGAAGGAAATAGAGTAGCTGGGTGTGGTGGCACACAGCTTTATCCCAGCACTCAGGAGGTAGAGGCAAGCAGATCTCTGTGACTTCAAGGCCGGATGTTGGTGGTGCATGCCTTTAAACCTAGGACTACAAAATTAGAGGCAGGCAGATATCCACAGAGAAACCCCATCTCAGGAAAAAAAGAAACAAAAGAAAGTACAAATAGAATAATAGAAATCCCACATAAACATGGAAAATACCAGAGAGTCAGGATACTATATGCTATATTTTTGTCTTTAAATTGTTTGATTGCCAAGGAAAGAGCAAAAGCTGCTACAATACATTTGATTATCAATGCTGCTGAATTAAATCCAAATTATACATTTTAAAAATGTCTTAATTTCAAAATTTAACTATAAGGACAGGTTATTTGGAAAAGAGATTCTTTTTCTGTTTCTACAGACAATGCAAATCTGTGGATTCATTCCAGACTAAAATTGTTTGATCAAGCAAGACCCCCTGAAGCAATGGCCCAACTGATCCTATATCCAAAAGAGCTGATATGATGCAGCCATAGCTGACCACAGCCAGACTTCTGTGTTTTGTCATGATCCCATGGTATGTACATTGCCCCCAACCAGCAGAAAGCATTTTGGATTGAACGACTCCCTAATACCCAAATATTGTTTATAAATGTTTGTTTTCATTTAAATGGGGTTGGTTATAAATGGTAATGATCACAATCACTCTCTTTTTAAAAGAAAAAAGGTTAAATATGATATAGGAATGAATAGTTTGCATTGGTACTGCTTTTCATTTATTGATACAACTTTAAGTTCAATTTGTGGTATGCATCTGTCTCCTCTTGTTTAGGTATTGTGTTTCTACAGATCTTTTAAAATGATATGCATAATTAAATACAGATTATACCATCACCTATAATAGTCAAAGATTGTAATTAGATTAGCTAGGTTTTATTGATATACAGAGATATATTTGAGATGAATAGATATTTCTTCAAATCCTTCAAAAACCTACAGAATATATGGCATTTAAATGGTTTAAGGTTTTTCATGACAGGGAAATGCAACTGCTCCTGACACACCAAGTATGTCAAAAAGGATAAAGTTCAGCAAATAAACTTGTTATGGAGTTGGACTTCAACAAGGCAAGATTAGCCAGTTAAGCAAGAAATTACTCTTGCCTGGATTGTTTGTTGCTATATAAACTATACATACAGGACTCACAAGAAAGCGACTGCTGAACTTACAAAACAAGACCGTACTGAAGGGTTCCTGCTGAAATGGAGAAGTATGCCAGACACACTGGCCTATATTCCCAATGTTACAGAGGGAATTTGGGTGACTGTCCTGGCAACCAGATGTCTCTGTCAGTTCTAGAGTCTAGATATTACCCTTCCGTGGTCTTTGATGTAGTTGAAGAATGATATTTATCTTAATACTTTTCTTCAGTTCTTATAATACATGAGTTACCCTTCTTTTTATTTAGACAGAAAAGAGGAAATAATGGGGGAAGTATGTTACGATAAATCTTTCTGCCAAAAGCTGCCGAGCCCCAACGCACCGAGTGTGCTTTATGCCATCTGCCCAACAGAGTTAGGGCCCAAATTAATACACAGAGAGACTTGTATTAGGTTCAAAGCTGCTTGGCCAATGACTAGGATTTCTCTTATGTTAGCTCAGTCTTAATTATCATAAATCTATATATTTTATAAGACTTATCTTATAGGATGCCTTATTGGCATCTGTCCTTGCTGGTGGACCACATTGCTCCACCAGAGGAAGAGCAGAGGGGACAAAAGGGGAAACACTTCCTGTTTCCATGTCTTAAATATGAGTCTCCTTGCTATGTCACTTCCTGCCAGGAACACCACTTCTCTACTACATTTCCCAGAATTCTCTTTGACTCCTAGTCCTGCCTAACTTGCTGCCATTGGCCAAACAGTATTTTTTTTCTACAATCAATAAGCTGTACAGACTGCTGCCGCACCGGCTGGCTAGGTCGCTCTGTAAGTAAGGCTTTTCCCAATTAAATACCCTTATATTTCTACTTGGCTTCATATTGGTAATTTCCCACTATAGAAGTACTTCTGTTTGTGTTTGTCTTATTGGGTGATAAATAAAATACTGTTTGGTCAATGAGGCAGCAAGTTAGGCAGTAATAGGAGACAAGGGGATTCTGGGAAATGAGGTAAAGAACTGTTGATCCAGGCAGGAAGGGACATAGCAGGAAGACTCTGATAACTTCTGATAACTAAGACTGAGCTAGCCTGGTCTCCAGAGCTAGTGCCAGAATAGGCTCCAAAGCTACACAGAGAAACCCTGTCTCAAAAAACCAAAAAAACAAAAAAAGACTGAGCTAGAATAGAAATCCTAGTCATTGCCCAAGCAGCACTTGTACCTAATATAAGTCTCTGTGTGTCACTTGGGAACTTAACATGGTGGTGGGCAGAACTTGGGTGGCTTGTTGAAAAGAATTATTGTTACAATATTGTAAGAGTATTGTTGCATGAAAATGTTATACTCTTACAAAAATTATGTATTTCTTTTATACAAAGAAGTGACTGAAAATATTTTAATACTTTGAAATTTCTTAACAGACACTGAGATCAGAAGGGACATGAGAACCTGGATCTGTGACTCCATCTTAATGCCCTGGCCTATCAGAGTGAAGCTGCTCAGTTCTCTCCATCAAGGCCTGGTTTATAAACTCAAAGCAGCTAGGCTGGGTTGGAGAGGCCCATGCAAATCACTCAGCAAATACAAAAGCAGATGCCTGGGCAGTTGTGTGAGAGTAGATGGTGTCAATCAACAGGAAAATATATTGTCACACAGAGTGTTTAGATATCACTGAAATATACTGGTTCTCTAATAGAAGCTATGGTTAAAATGCCAGACATGTTACTAGAGGTGACATTTGCAGAAAAAATAAGAGAGCTATCTTAGAATGACAGTCCTGGGGAAATTAGATGTTCAAAATATTATAATCTCAAATTAGTCTAAGTATAGTAAGAAAACATGCAATAAATACAGGAAAATTGGAATGAAGAAAAGAGAAAAGCCAAAAATAATGAGAGAATTGATGCTAACCTTATCAATATCTCCCATCTCCAAAGGCACTATTATACTAAGGACAATGAACAGTGTCTCAGACATTTGGAATCCAGTTTCTAGGCCAAATATACAACAGAGATGCAAAGAGAAGTCCATATTCACTCTGGGGAAATCCTAGGGGTATTAATTTAAACCTGAGATCAAAGGAACTTTAATCTTGAAGCAAGTGCAAACCCAACAGAAACTAACACACATACACCCTACAGTTTCAGGAAATGGAAAGAAGGCACTAAATGGAAGGGGAATGGAAGAAACAAAATTTCTTCAAGATGTAGAACACTGTCAAAAGACTTAATCAACAAATGAATATTTTACCACAATCTAGAAATTAGCAGTATTGAAACAGGTTCAAGATAGTCTTGCTGATATAGAGAACAGGAAAAGACCTTCCCAGATAGGGGCACAGCCATCCTTATTCAAGTAATCATTTGCTGAGACCAATGGGCCTCACCAGCAGAGGTTGTTGCCATCCAAAGGGGGGGAATGATTGAGTATTAATGAAAATCAATAGCAACAACAGAAATCTCAGAAACTGCCTGGACTCCTGGTTAGTTGTCTCTGAAAATATATATGAAGGGAATTATAAACCAGGTATTATGTATAAAGAATGAGAAAGAGAAAAATGAATGAATAAATAAAATACCATGGCAAGGAGAAAACATTCACACCTGTAATCACACAACTGGGTAAACAGAAGCAGGGGCATCATGAGTTTGAGGCCAGCTTGGTGTACATAGCAGGTTCTAGGGCAGTATATTCTGGGCATGGAGACAATCACTCAAAAAGTGTGCATCACTAATCAACTGGTTACCAAGCAGCTCGTGGCAATTGACAGCTGAAATTATTTATGATTAACATGTTAACAAGTTAGCATTGTTAATGAAAAGTAGATATGCATTTAAGAAGTATGAACTTCCCTCTTACTTTTCAATAAGTACATAATCTTATGCATCTACTTTTCAGGTATAAAATGTTAAATTATTCATAAGCATATACAAATCTCCTTTTCCAACTGCTAACACACCATTATAAGAAAGAGACAGTGTGTATGTTGAGAAAGTCCCCATTCTCACTGTCCAGAATATGACACATGAGGAACTTCTCCAGTCACTGTATAAAAAGTTGTCATGTGCTCTCCATTTTTGCTAAACATTTTATGTTGCTTTATGACAGATGCAGTGAGGTCAGATTGCTTTCATGACATTTATGCTGCTCATTCAGATTGGGCACATAGAGATTGGGGCCTTAAAATTCCAAGTGTTCCTGGCGTTAATCATGTGCTTCTCACAGTAAGGAGAGAGCATTGGAACTAAAATTATAAAAACATATATATCCATGTTATATTATGTGTAATATAAAAATCCATACAATATTTGGTTATGTATCAAGTTTCCACAGGAGGTCATGATGCATTAGATTCTTGAGCTGTGATTAAATGTGAACTATAAACACGCTGACTGAAAACAGTACTGATTAATTTGCTCCCAGCTTTGACATCAGGGAGTCTGAAGTTGATGGCTGTGAGCTCATGAGATACAGCACCCTCTTCTATGGACACCACTGTAGATGGAGGCCCATGGAATGTTAGTCTTAGATTCATACTAACATGAGAATGTGCACAGCTGAACTCAGCTTTTCTTTTCCATCACATAGAACCTTTTATTTTTGGATTAGAATATGTGGCTACCAATACCCATGACAAGTAACAGTAGACAAAGGAAGATAGATATTCATGAACTCAGAAATCACATTAGCATATTATTCTTTGCTAAAATAACAACATGGTAACTGAGTATGTGGGAGTGCATGCAAGATACATACAAGAGTGACAGCCATGAAGAAAATATGTCCTTCTCCAGGAGCCCAGAGTCATGCATGCAGCTTCTCTCAGGAGGGCCTCTGCAGATTATCTAAGTCTGTGTGAGAGGATAAGATTGAAGAAGCAGCCTGCCATAGATGAGGGCTCTTTGACACCCCCTTGATAAATGCACTTAAGATAAATCCATTAGTGACCCATTAGCTTTACAAGCAATGGATGGCATACTGGTAGAGAAGTACAGATGATGAGAGCATCTTCTTTTTTATTTTTATATTTTGTTTATGGGTTTTGGGGTTGGATGCCTATCTATCTGTGCAGGACATGTGTCTGATGTCTATAAGATTGAATAGGGAGTGGGATTCCCTGGAACTGTAGACAAGGATCAGTTTGAGCCACCATGTGGGTACTGGGAATTGAAGAGAGATCCTCTGGAAGAGAATCCAGTGAGTTCTCTTATAAACTGAGGCATCTCCCCTGCCCCATAATGCCTTCTGAGTAAAAAGACATGATGAAGAATGAGAAAAATCCCTGAAAAATTAAGATCTGTGCACTGTTGAAGCTATGATTCAGGAAAAGGAGGGGAGTGGAAAAAAGAAGGTGTTTAAATGGCTTCTAAAAGCTTCTTGTGCCTTGTAAACACTGTTCTTCTTTCAAATTGAGATGCAAAGCAATTTGGTTACATATGAAAAAAATTTCATTTGAAACATGGAGTTTGTAGTTAATCTTGCTCTTCTTACTTCCTGTGTCAGGGACATTGATAATGCAGAATCCAGGTTGCCTCTACATCATGACTGGAGAGCCTGACTAAATTTCTGTAAGAACCACATCAGGAAAAACATAACTTCTGGGATCACGGGGATATATCCTTGTTTCTCTTTGTTGTCGTGATAGAAAATGTACAAAAGAAAGGTAAGGAATCTTTGTCCCTCACTTGGGAATATAGAGTGCTTGGGAACACAGTTCAAGCATACAACTATTATAAAGTAGAAGACAAAGTGACAGGAGCTTGAAGCAGCTGCTCACATTACAACCACCACTAAGATGCAGAGTGAAGGATGCTAGAGTGCAGCTCCATTTTCCACTTTGTGCAGGTAAAGAACCACATCCAGGCCATAGTTTTGCCCAGACTTGGCAGGCTTTCCCTACATCAATACACCTAAGGAACATAATCCCTCACAGACATTCTAAGAGGCTAATCTTAATGTAGATAATTTTGAAAGTATGTACACCACACACACACACACACACACACACACACACACACACACATATATATATATATATATATATATATATATATCATATACGCATACATATACATGGACCTTAGCATGTCTTCTACTTCAATCATTTACTATATCCTTAAGTTACATGAATTAAAACCACTTAACATTACTGAAATAGATATCACTAGTAAGTCTGGGACACTTATCAATAGACCAACAGGTTTTGTTCCTTCTAGTTACAACTTTCTAAACATTTTATAGGCTGGTTTACTTCTCAGTAACCATCCTCAACGAATGTATCTTCAATGCTGACCCACATTCCCCTTCAATCGAGCAGAAAATAGATGACCAGAAAAGGATTTCCCCACTCATAGATCTCACAATGTATTGAGAGAAATGGCTACTCCAGAGAAACCCTGCAGTCATGAAGAGAGAAAGGCTTCACAAAAACAAAACAGGGACTTCCCCATGCCCTCTTTGGGATCTCCTGGCCTGGGGAATGTGGTCAGGTCCCAGTCAACCAAGCAACCCAGATTCTTCTGACATCACTGTGCTAGTCCTGCCCTCACTCAGGGGAGACCTGAGCCTGAGCCTCGGTCTCTGGCCCAAACTTCCATTTGCCTTCTTTGGGATTTCCTGGACTGGGGACTGTGGACAGGTCCTCTCACTCCCAGTTGACCAAGCAATCCAAAATCTGCTGATATCATGGTGCTAGTCCCAACTCCACCCACCAAGAGAGGGTGTGTCTCAGACCTACTTGTACCCATTGTGAGACACATCATATTATTGGACCTGCTTGTACCCACTGGAAGAGAACCTTGGAGCCATACCCACCAGGAGAGGAAGAGACCTTTCATGCATCCACTGGAAGAAGGGATGGGAAGACAACAATTCTACACAGAAAACCATATATAGTACCACCAGAGCCTAGAGATTCTACACCCACAAAAGCTGAACATCCAAACACAAATGAAGCAGAAGAGATCTACCTTAAAAACAACATCATGAAAGTGATAGAGACCCTAAAAGAAGAAATGAGGAAATTCTATAAATAAATAAAAAATAAAATACAAACAAAATGTTAAAGAAATGTAGGAAAAAAGAACGAAAAATGGCAAGGAACAATTAAGACAGTACAAGTGTTGAAAGCTGAAATAGACACAATTTTATAAAAGCAGAGTCTGAGTGACTGTCTGAAATAGAAAAGGTGAGTAAACAATCAGGAACTACGAATACAAGCATAAGCAACAGAATACAAGAGATGGAACAGAGAATCTCAGGCATTGAAGATACACTAGGAGAAATAGATTTATTGACCCCAGGAATATCTTAAGTCTAACAAATACATAACACAAAATCTCCAGGAAATATGGGACACCATGAAAGGCCAAACCTAAGAATAAATAATAGGTATGGATGAAGGTGAATAAACCCACCTCAAAGTTGCAGGAACATATTCAAAAAATCTTAGACAAAAACTTTCTCAACCTAAAGAAATACATGCCAATGGAAGTACAAGGAGCTTACAGAACACAACAAAAGTCCTATCATCACATAATAATCAAAACACCAAACATACAGAAACAAGAAGACTATTAAGAGCAGCAAAGGAAAAAGGCCAAGTAACATGAATGCAAACCTCTCTGAATTACTCCTGATGTCTCCATGGAAACACTGAAAGCCACATGATCTGGATAGATATTCTACAAACAGTAAGAGACATCAGATGCCAGAACAGACTACTGTACCCAGAAAAACTTTCAATCGCTATAGATGGAGTTAACTAAACTCACAAAACCATAGGCAATATAATCCCATTTTACCAAGAGCCAAAAGAACAAGTGGGGTAATCCACGCACAATACCAACAACAAAAACAAATCCAAAACGAGCAAGAATTAACACTCAATGGTCCTTAATTTCCTTCAATATTAATGGTCTTAACTCACCTATAAAAATACACAGAATGAATGGCTGACAGAATGAATACAAAGACACAATCCATTCTGTGGCATACAAGAAACACACCTCAACTTCAATACAGACATAACCTTAAATTAAAGGGTTGGGATGAGATTTTTCCAATCAAATAGACCCAAGAAAAAGCTGTTTAGCTCTCCTAATATCTAACAAATTAGACTTCCAAGTAAAAACAATTAAAAAAGATGAAGGTCATTTAAAATTCATCACAAAAATCTATCAGTATGAAGTCTCAATTCTGAACATCAATGCACCAAATAAAAAGCTACCACTATTCATAAAAGAGGTAGCACTAAAACTCATATCACACATAAAACCTCACACATTTATAGTTGGTGACTGCAACACCTCACTCTCACTTCTAGAAAGGAACACATGAAAGCAGCTTAACATAGAAACAAAAGAACTAACTGAAGCAACAACATAGACAAACTGTTACGAAAAATCTTTCCACCAAAAGTCGCCTGAGCCCCACCGCCACATGTGAGCTTTACGCCAGCTGCCCGCCCGAGTTAGGCCCAAATAAATACACAGAAACTTGTATTAGGTTCAAAGCTGCTTGGCCAATGACTAGGACTTCTCATCTGCTAACTCAGTCTTAACTATCATAAATCTATATGTTTTATAAGACTTATTGGACGCCTTATTGGCGTCCCTCCTTGCCAGTGAATCACATCTTGCTGCTGGAGCAGGAGCGGAGGGGAAAAGAGGGCCCTTCCTGTTTCTCCTTCACTTAAAAATATAAGTCTCCTTGCTATGTCACTTCCTGCCTGGATCAGCACTTCTCTACTACATTTCCCAGAATCCTCTTTGATTTCTAGTCACGTCTACTTGCTGTCTCATTGGCCAAACAGTATTTTACTTAACAATCAATAAGATAAATATACACAGTACATTCCCCATCAGACAAACCCTTATGCAAACCTAATAAAAGGCAGAGAGACAACATGCAAATCAATAAAATTAGAAATGAAAAGGGAGGCTGCCTTACTCTGCCCTGCTTGTAGACACCTGAGGCATGGAACTGCTCACTGCTGATCCCATCCCAGTAGGATCCTGCCTACCCAGAGTCTACAGTGTCCTAGTCACCTCTGCTGTCCAGAGGCCTAGGTGAGCTTGGGCCAGTTTCTGGCCCACCTTCCCCTGTCCTGCTCAGATACATCTGAGGCCTGGGGACTGTTCAGAGTGGATCCCATCCAGGCAGGATACAGCCCACCCAGAGACTGCCAAGGCCACAGGGAGAGGAGAGACATCAGAGTATTGGACCTGTTTCTACCCACTGGAAAGAAACCTTAGTCCTGAACCCGGCAGGACAGGATGAGGCTCCTTCTACACCCACCAGAAGAAGGGATGGGAAGAAGACAATATAAAAATATTTTCAACAATTGTAAAACCAATATGACACCACCGGAGTCTAGGGACACTCCCCCAGCAAGACCTGAACATCACAATGCAGATGAAGCAGAAGAGAAGGACCTCAAAAACTATTTCATAAAAATGATAGAGGCTCTCAAGGAGAATATGAGAAAATCACTTAAAGAAATGGAAGAAAGAAAAAAAAACAGAAAATCCAAGAAATCAACAAATAATTTAAGGAAAAAGTTCAAGACCTGAAAAGTGAAATAGAAACAATAAAGAAAACACAAACTGCGGGAATGCTGGAAATAGAAAATCTGGGCAAACAATCAGGAACTACAGATGCAAACATAACCAACAGAATACAAGAGATAGAACAGAGAATCTTAGGCATAGAAGATACATAGAGGAAATAGATTCATCAACCAAAGAAAATCTTAAGAACAACAAATCCCTAATACAAAATATCCAGGAAATATGGGACACTGTGAAAAGACTAAACCTAAGAACATAGGTGCAGAAGAAGCCAAAGAAACCCAACTCAAAGGTACAGAAAACATATTCAACAAAACATAAAAGAAAACGTTCCCAATCTAAAGAAATGCATGCCAATAAAAGTACAAGAAGCTTACAGAACACCAAATAGAGTGGACCACAAACATGAGATCCCTAGCCACATAATAATCAAAAACTAGATGGCCCTTAACTGAAGAATGGATACAGAAAATGTGGTACATTTACACAATGGAGTACTACTCAGTGGGAAAAAATGATGCAATCTTGAAATTCACAGGCAAATGGATAGAACTAGAAGAAACCATTCCAAACAAGGTAACCCAGACACCAAAAGACAGACATGGTATGCACTCACTCATATATGGATTTTACAATAGAGCAAAGAATTACCAGACTACAATCCACACCACTAGAGAAGTTAGGCAACAAGGAGGACTCTAAGAGAGACATACATGGTCCCCAGAGAAGGGAAAAGGGACAAGATCTCCTGAGCAAATTGGGAACATGGAGGGAGGGGGAGGGAGCTAGGAGAATGAGAAGAGGAGAAGAGGAGGAGTGAGCAAGAAGGTTGTGGAGGGCAAGTACAGAGGAGAGCAAAATAAGATCTACCATCAGAGAGGGATACAGTATAGGTTTAAATAGAAATCAGGAACTAGGGAAATGTCCATAGATCTACAAGGATGACTCCAAATAACCATCTAAGCAACAGTGGAGAAGCTACCTTAAATGCCCTCCCCTGATAATGAGATTGATGACCAACATATATGCCATCTACAGCCTTCATCGACCAGCTGATAGAAGTAGAAGCAGATACCAACAGCTGAAATCTCAAATGAACTGGAATTCAGTTGCAGAGAAGGAAGAGTGATGAGCGAAGAGGAAAAGACCAGGCTGGTGAAACCCACAAAACCAGCTGACCTGAACAAGGGGGAACTCTTGCCCACCAGACTGATCACTGAGAAACCAGCATGGAACGGAGGCAGACCCCATGAATGTGGGTGTCAGTGAGGATGCCTCGGAAATCTATGAGGCATTTCAAATAGAGGGATACTCCCTCAGCCTAGACATACAGGGGAGATCATAGGCCATATCCCAAAGGATATGAAAGACTCTGAAGAACCCCTATGGAAGAACCCACTCTCCCTGGGGAGCAGAAATGGTATGGGATAGGTAGGGTGCTAGTGAGGAGCAGGGGAGGAAGGGAGAAAAAGGGAACTGGGATTGACATGTAAACCAATCTTGTTTCTAATTTAAATAAAAATACAGGAATAATAATACTAATCAAAACCCAAACATACAGAATAAAGAAAGAATATTAAGAGGAGCTAAGGAAAAAGTCAAGTAATATATAAAGGCAAACCTATCAGAAATACACCTGACATTTCCATGAAAACACTGAGAGACAGAAGGTCCTTGATAGTTGTTCTAAGAGACCACGGATGCCAGCCCAGACTACTATACCCACCAAAACAAGATATTACATGACAAAACCAAATTTAAAAAATACATATCTACAAGTCCAGAATATTCTGGAAGAAAAACTACAACCCAAGGAAGTTAACTACAACCAGAAAAACAGGCAATAGATAATCCCACTTTACCAAGAGCCAAAGAATAAATGAGCAAAATTCCACACACAATTCCACCACCACCACCAAATACAAAACAAACAACAATGAACTATCACTGGTCATTAATATCCCATGCTGTCTGTAGGTCAGGACCACTGTTTCTGCAGGTCTCTCCAGCCGCATCTGGGCTCCTTTTCTCATCCCTCCTCCCTCTCCACAAGTGAATTCAAGTAGTATGGTTCAGTGCTCAGCTGTGGGTGTCTGTTTCTTCTTCAAACAGCAGCAGGATGAAGGCTCTCCTTCCTCTCCCTGCCCCCAAGCTCACACTTTGGTTAGGGGTTCTTGTCCAATCTCCTTCTTCCAAGGACTGTGCAAATTTCTCTTGGGGTACTCTTTGTGTCCTAGCTCCTTAGGGAATGTGGATTGTAGACTAGTGATCCTATGCTCTATGTCTAAAAATCAAATATGAGTGAGTACATACCATGTTTATCTTTTTGTGATTGGGTTACCTCACTGAGGATGGTTTCTTCTAGTTCTATCCATTTGCCTGTGAATTTCAAGATTTCATTGTTTTTTTTTCTGCTAAGTAGTACTCCATTGTGTAAATATACCACATTTTCCCTATCCATTTTTCAGTTGAGGAGCATCTAGGTTGCTTCTAGTTTCTGGCTATTATAAATAATGCTGCTATGAACATAGTTGAATATATGTCCTCATTGTATGAGTGTGCATTCTTTGGCTATATGCCCAAGAGAGGAATTGCTGTATCTTGAGCTTGACTGATTCCCATTCTCCTGAGAAACAGCCATACTGATTTACAAAGTGGTTGTAAAAGTTTGCACTCCCATCAGCAATGGAGGAGTGCTCCTCTTTCTCCTCATCCTCTCCAGTATAGATTATCATTGTTGTTATTCATTTTAGCCATTCTGACAGCAATAAGATGGTATTTTAGAGTTGTTTTAATTTGCATTTCCCTGATGGCTAAGGATTTTGAGCACTTCCTCAAGTGTCTTTCAGCCATTTTTGGATTCCTCTGTTGAGAATTCTCTATTTAGTTCTGCACTCCAGCTTTTAATTGCATTGTTTGGAGGCTAGCTTCTTGAATTCATTGTGTATTTTGGTGACCCAGCCCTCTGTCAGATGTGGGGTTGGTGAATATCTTTTCCCAGTCTGTGCACTGGCATTTTGTCCTGCTGACTGTGTACTTTGCTTTACAGTATCTTCTCAGTTTCAGGAGGTTCCATTTATTGTCAATCTCAATGTTTGTGTTACTGGTATTATGTTCAGAAATCAGTCTCCTGTACCAATTTGCTCAATGGTACCACCCACCTTCTCCTCTAAGAGGTTCAGTGTGACTGAATTTATGTTGAGGTCTTTGATCCATTTGGAATTAAGTTTTTTGCATGGCTATAGATATCAATCTAACTGCAACTTACTGTACAGGTCTTTCTCGTTTTTGGTTAGTTTTACTCCAAGATATTTTTTATTTTGGTTTTTCAAGACAGGGTTTCTCTGTGTAGCTTTGGAGACTATCCTGGCACTTGTTCTGAAGACCAGCATGTGCCACCAATGCCCAGCTACCCCAATATATTTTATGTTGTTAGTTGCTATTGTAAAGGGTGATATTTCTCTGACTTCTTTCACAGTGCATTTATCTTCTGTATGTAGCAGGACTAATATTTTTTTAGTTGATCTTTAGGGGACATACCCACTCATCAATAGTTTACTGAATGGTACATGAGTGACTCTTTACAGCATGAAGAGAATTAGAGCTACCCTGGCTCCTAGACTCAGATGCTTTTATTTTCATCATTAACCTGAGCAACTGCTAAGGTGGAACTCATGAGCCTTAGTTATGAAACATATCCTTGTATTTATTTTTATTCATCAAAATTCTGTACAGGCTATCATTATTGTCATCAAATTGGAAAGTTGAGCTTAGGCACAGGTTATCATCTTCACAGGTAAAAATGTCCAGTAGAATGGGATGTTTCCAAGAGATAAACACACTTTATTACAGGCAGTGGAGATCTCCATACATCTAGGCACAATTGCTAGATACCAGAGAAAGAGAGCCACAGCACTCCTGTAGAGGCACAGCAGAAGCAAAAGACATCCCAGGGTCTGCAGTCCTGTGGCCTTGCCTAAATCTGAAAGTTTCCTTCCAGTGGGCTGACACCTGGAACTTCAATTGCCACCCACTGCCCCTCTGGCATGGTCAACAGCAATCCATCATTAGAGGGAAGGGGTTTCTCAGTCTCTACAACTGGAAATCAGATATGGATATTTCAGAGGGAGATATGGCCCTAGAAACAAAGGCAACACATAATATGTTTTTCCCTCCTTTCATATGCTAAGTATGTAGAATTCATATCTGTATATGCAAGTATGTGTGTATTACTACATGAACACATGTGTATGCATATGTATGTATGTAGACAGAATTTTCTGTTCCACCCAGTCTTGTAGCTGTTTCATCCCAAATAAGCACACAGAGGCTTACATTAATTACAAACTGTTTGGTTGATGACTCAGGCTTCTCTTTGGCTAACTCTGTGTTAATTATTAACCCATTTCTATTAATTTGTGTATCTCCAGGTAATCTTGACTTCCCAGTGATGTATAGGTATCTTGCTTCCTCTGCAGCTATGTGGCATCTCTGTGATTCAACTACTACCATAGTCTATCCCTGTTTGGATTTCTTGCATGGATAAATCCTGGCTGTCCATTGCCCAAAATGGTCTCATTCATCAACCAATAAGAGAAATATATATTCAGAGCATAAGGGACATTCCGCATCATCTCATCTTTTCTGTCTAAATAAAAAGGAAGATTTTAATTTTAAAATAGTAAAATTATATGTAACAAAACAGTTATGAAGCAAGAATTATAGTTAACAATATTTACTCCACCAACATTTGGCAAAATTTAAAGAAAATATTCTATCATCTGTCCTATTTTTGTGAGTCTAAAGTTTAATATGTAATGCATCTTTTCTCATAAATAAGAAAAACCATAACCATATTAATCTGTCTTCAAATTCTGTCAAAGACCCCAGAAGGATAATATATAAATTCTAGAATTGACAGAGACATCTCGCTGCCTGGACAGTTACCCAAAGTTTCTCTGTAATGCTGGGCATCCTTCTTCAGCCTATAGGCCCAGAATATCTATCAGACTTTTTGATGAAGCAGGAACCTTGAAGGAACATTCTGTCCTTTGTCAAGTTCAGCCGTCACTTTTCTTTGTAACCTGGTAGTCCAGTTTGTACAGTGTGCTATCTAGCAATCCAGTCAAGAGCAGTTTCTTGTCCAAATGGCTACCACTGCCATGTTGAAAGCAAACTCCATAAATGAGTTTCTTTGATGCCCATCTTCCTCTCTGATGTAATTGATGCTACCAGGAAATGTGTCTCATTGCCATGAAAAACCCTAATAAACCATTTCAAATGTCATATTCTGTAGGTCTTTCAAAGGTTTTGAAGAATACCTCTTCATGTGAAATTTATCTCTGTATATCTAAAAAACTTAACTAACTTAAGTTTTGACTATTATAGATGACTATAATCTGTTTTTAATTATATATTACATTTTTAATGATCAGAAAAAACACAATGGCTAAACAATAGTAAAAAGTATACACATAACAAAATTGACTTTGGATTTGTAACAATAAAACTAAATCCATACCAATGCAAAGTATTCATATCTATATTATATTCCCTTTTAATATTTAGGAACATATGGCTTGTGACCATTAACCATTTCTAACCAAACCCATTTAAATGAAAGCAAGCATTTATAAAAAATATTTGGGAATTTTGTCGTAGTTTTCTTCAAACTGCTTCCTGCTGTTTCTCAGGGAGATCCTGAGAAAACCCAGAACACTGGCCAAATCCAAGCTCTAATGGTCTGTGAGGCTGCATGATCTCAGCTGTTCTGGATGTTGGATCACCTGGCTACTGCTTCGGGGAGTCTTGTTTGATCAAACCATATTCATCTAGAAGAAATCCACAGCTTTTCAGCTGTGGAAACAAAAGCAGAAACTCTGCCAAAGTAACATGTTCTTCGATTTAAATTTTGAAGTCAAGGCATTTTCAAAATATAGAGGTTGGATTAATTCAGTAACATTTATAATCAAATGCCTTTTAGCAGCTGCTGCTCCTTCCTCAGCAGTCAAGCAATTCAAAGACAGCACAATAATATACACAGTCCAGACTCTGTATTTTTCATCTTTACATAACCCTTTTTATTACTCGATTTCTTTTACTTTTATTTTTTATTTTGGGTTTTTTGATACAGGGTTTCTCTGTGTATCTTTGGCTGTCCTGGAACTCACTCTGTAGACCAGGCTAACCTTGAACTCACAGAGGTCCACTTGCCTCTGCCTTCCGAGTGCTAGGATTAAAGGCATGTGCCACCACACCCAGCAACTGTATTTCTTTTATAAGGACGTATGCTTTATCTTTTCTCTCCCAAGCCTATGTATATTTTTTAAAACACTATAAAACATTTATAGGTTTTTCTTCATCTCAGTCAGTCTTTACTGTATATCTCTGTCTTTTTTACCATATTAGTCTTTGATCTGCTAAACTGCAGTGTTAGTATTAAAGTAGCAGCTGTCTCTACCCCATTCCTTGGCTTCCTGAGAGTTTAGCTTCATGATGGAGGTACTGGTGGGAGTCATGTTTATTGCGATAAGTATCCAGAGTTTCTAAGTCTATGTCACCATCAAAAAGCATACCACTGACTGCTCCTAAACACCATTTAAGTGTTTTGTACCAGGGCCTCTTAAAAGAGCTTTGTGGTTTTTGCCTCTAACACTGAGTCAGGAAGCCTCTCTTAAAAGAGCCATGCCTCTGCTTACCTCTAGCAATCAAAGCCCACATGAGAAAATGCTGCTAGCTAGAAGTCATGCTTGATTCTGTTCTTCTGTATTTAAAAACAATTTTCAAATTTTTGTCAGGTTTTACATGGAAATTCTTGCCCAATTTTTGAGTTCCACATGTAGACAAGTTACTATTCCACCTGGTCCTGCAGCCATTTAGTCCCAAATAAACACACAGATGCATATTTTAATTATAAACTGTTTGGCTGATGACTCGGGCTTCTTATTGGCTAACTATCTCTTAGTTATTAAACCATTTATATTAATCTGTATATCTTATGTGATCTTGGCTTACCTGTGATGTCTGGGCCTCTTGCTTCCTTGGCAACTACATGGCATCTCTTTAACATCACCTATCCCTGTTTGTATTTCCCACCTGGCTAAATTCTGTCTGTCCATTGGCCAAATCAGCTGTATTCATCAACCAATACAAGGATCACATATTCACAGCATACAAGATATCCCCCATCATGTATATGTAGATATGTGTGTATTTGTATATGTTTGTGTGTGTGTGCATATGTGTTTATGTATATTTATGTGTTGTGTGGGTGGATGTGGGTGTATATATACAACAGAAACAGAGAGGTAACAGTAGAAGACAGACTAGAGAAGAAAAATATCGTGAAAGAGAAAGGGAAATGGTGAAGGTTAGTGCATATGGTCAAAATATATGATATATTGTAAAAACATGGCTTTTAAGAAAATTTTGTAAAATGAATTTACATCATTAAAGATTTCAAGGAGCACCAGGCGTTGGTTGCACACACCTTAATACCAGCACTTAGGAGGCAGAGGCAGGCAGATCTCTGTGAGTTCGAGGCCAGCCTGGTCTCCAGAGTGAGTGCCAGGACAGCTCAATGCTGCACAGAGAAACCCTGTCTCGAAAAAAAAAAGATTTTAAAGAGCAGCAAGATGGAACAAATGACAAAGACACTTGCCACCTTGATCCTCAGAATCCAAGTAACAAAGAAAAAAATCAAAACGGGGGAGCTAAAAGTTTACTTAGCACGATACAAAGAACAAATTAGTCTAATTATGCACTCAATACCCAAAAACACAAGTCAAGTTATCACAGCCTAAACCAAATATCCTGTTGGTTATTTATAAGAAGACATCCATTAGTTATTTCTTAGGCAAACACCCCGTGTCAAGGCAAAACACACAACAGCAAAGCCTTAGATGAAACATTCCATAGTTAAACCTTCAAGGAGCAATAATAGGCTCAAACTCTCTGACCTTATGTCAAGATGGAAAAGATGCACTTCTAAGGGCCCCAACAACTGCCCCTTTTTAATTTAATTATTAATTCCTGTGCTTCTGCCACAGGACAGATGACTGTGTCTGTCTTTAGGTTGTTTTCTTCTACCTTCCAGCCTTACCTGTCATTGGTGCACACATTATTTTATGCATGCCCTGTTTGGGGCTGACTGGAGGCAAAAAGTTCTTAACCATCTTTGACTACCAGACTCTGTTTTAAAATGTTAGGGGAGACTGTATAGCTTGACGCCGTGCACCTTTAAGTCAACTTTCCATCAAAAGTTCACAAAACTTGAGAAGCTTAGGCAAGGGTATAATGCCAAGGAATTCTCATGCTCCTATGTCTACAATATCTCCTCTGAAAGGAATAAAGGATGACCAATATGGAATGGCCTTTTTAAACTAGTCCAGGATGCATCCAGTAGTTTTAGATGCATAAAATCCAAGTCTGATTTTTTTAATCACCTTGAATTCGAAGTCTCATTTGCATCATGCCAAATTTCTCTTAGAATGAGCTCTGACATTTTCCCATCCATTAACACTCACTCACATAGTATAGCAAAGTTGTTAACATTAACAGGTCAATACCATAATTCTAGTAAGATTATTAACACTGGACACACCATTGGCAAGATTACAATTCTCATAATTTCCATTCAATCAAAGGACAACAAAATGTTCTTGTGATGGGTAAAATATGAGTATTTTTCCTCTCCCACAGTCCAATTGCATTGCTGCTTCTTGCTTCTGAAGATAAGTTTGAGCTGATATCATGCTTCAATACCGACTACTGGCAGGAAAGTTTTGTTCCATTTCTCCCTATCAATGTGCGGGGTCCCTTCAGTACCTCCAATTTGGTTTCTCAATCAGTTTAGCACCTATTTCTGAATTCCAGTGATACTGTAATGAAGAGAGGTTTTATCATCGACTCTATCATAACGTTTGATTGTTCCAATGGGTTTCTTTTCCACAGAGGGGAAGTCTCTGAGGCACCTGTTCTATTTCAACAGTAGAAAAGAGTTTCAACTGACACAAATGAGCTCCATGTTCCAAGACACAGGATGGATTAAAACGCCAAGCATTCAGACCTTGGCTGGATCCAGAATAGTCAAAACTCACAGAGATTGAAGACGTTGGTGCAGTAGGTTTGTCAAGAAGGTGGGAATAATTAGCTGTCATCTTAAACTCCTTCCCTTCTAGGTATGTAGAATGATGACATCAGAAGATCAGAAATATAGGTTCAGCTGATCACAATGTAACTCATCTGGGAAGGCCTCCACACTAATGCATTGAGTCTGGCATTCTTCTGCTCTATGCACTATACCAAGCTACATTTCTTTCCTGTGAAAAAAACACAAACATACTCTCGACTCATATTTAAACAGCATTGGGTCCTTTAAAACACAGACTGAGGGTATAGTTCCCCGTTATTTTTTTTGAAGTTGTGTTTTCAAAGCTCCATGGGCACATTAATTGTATGCTCCATTTGAACTAGCACTTGTTTAGCAACATTTGTGAACTGTTTAGGGGAACTAGGGTCACAACTGCCCTTAAGAATTTCACTAAGGGGCTCAAGATCCCCAGTAGACAATTTTTAATACCGTCATAGGCACTGAATATCTCCCAATAAGTTTTGAAAATCATTCGAAATTTGTAAGCTTTTATAATCCATTAGCATTTTCACAGATACTTGGCTGGGCAAGGCTGAGTGGAATGGCAGCTACCTGAGACTACAAGGGCTCATTAACTCCTCTCAAATCTTGCATCAATCTCCATTCTCCAGACCTTTACCCAACCATGAAAATATGAAAATTCCAGGGGGAACTAGAAGGCACGATATGACCATTATCCAGCTGTTCCTGTATTAACTGTTGGGCACCCTGCCTCCTCTCCTCTGCTAAAGGATCTTGAGCCATCCACACAGACTCCCTGTGCTCAAGGGCCATACTGCCTCCTGTCACTCCCCACTACCTGGCTCCAAGTGCCACCCACAGGAGGAGGAACCCACCAAGTTTTCCTGTCTCCTCTGCTTCTGGCTCTGTGGCATGGTGGTATCTTGGGCCAGACTCAGCCAGGGTGGCAGAGAAGGCGACAGCCAAAGAGGTATGGCAGGCACAGGGGCAGGCTTGGGCATCCAGCAGGTCAGGCTTACTGAGAGGGTCAGGGGGAGGCCAAAACTTCACTTCCCCAATTTCTAGTACAGCCCAGAGATCGCTCCAGTGTAGGTAAGGAAGATTTATAAAATCACCAAATTCTAAAAATTTTTGTACTTGCTACAGCTCTACAAGAGCTCCTATGGACTCAAAATATACCAAAGTAAATGTACAATCAGTTGACTACTTTTTGTTCCCATATCTAAAATTAAACACAATTTTTATTCTGGAGTTTTCTTACCACAATTCACATTTATCTGAGCATTCATGTTTCATCTTTTCTCATATAGCAGTGTCCATCCCTTCAGTGTCTGTGTCCCAGCCCCATCATCTGTGGTACCAGCTGTAGTAATGCCAAATTGTGTGGGCATCTGTGTGGGTCACACATTGAGGTACCATTTGTCCAGGCTTGCTAGCTAGTTTGGTCCCTACTTGGAAGGAGTTGTGTGGATTGAGGAAAGAAATAAGCAAGAGATAGAATCAGGAGGGCACCCAATGAATACTAGGAAAAGCCCTATCTTTAGTACTCAGATTTTATATACCTCAATCAAAAGGGGGTGGGGTAAAAGACTTCATTACCAAGATACAAGGAACAAACAAGAGTATTTAGCTTCTCCATACTCAAAACGCCATGTAACCACATTCTATACCAAATATCCTGTTGTTAAGGTGAGACTCCTTAGGCCAAATATCCTGTTGTCATGGCAAAACACACAATAGCAATACCTTAGGCCACACATTCCATGATTCAAACTTAAAGGAACAATAATAGGCTCAAACTCTCTGATCTTATGTCAAGAAGGAACAGAGCCACTTCTATGAGCCATGACAAACAAGTTAAAGTGTACTCTGACTTCCATAAACATGACACATCACATGTACACATAGAAATATGCTCACACTTACACAAAGATGGAAGTAATTATCTAAAATGTAATAAAAGCTAAAATAATAATGGAAAGGAAAAGAAAAAACAGAGAAAACGGTCACCAGTAAGTAATAAAGCACCCCAGAAATATAAAAGCATAAACCCCTCATATTCAAGCAGCAAAGTTGGAGGTAATTTATTACATAAGAAATAGAAGGATAATAGTGAGTTCTGCTTTGCACTTTTATATAAAGGTATTTCATACAAAAAGACATAAGAGATATGGAACCCATTATTTTTGCTAGGCTCAACATATGTTTTCATGAGTGTTCAGGCTCTCAGGCAGAAGAGGGAAGTATGAAGGTCCAAGGCTGTGTGTAGTACAAGCAGCTGGTGAGACACTCGGAGGAAGTTTTTGTTGAAGGCTGAAGCACTGTGGGAGGAGTATCATAAAACTGCTGACAGTGATAGTCTCCCATGTCTTCAGCCTGGACACTGCTGATGGTGAGAGTGAAATCTGTTCCAGACCCACTGCCTATGAAGCGATCAGGGACCCCAGTGTGCCGAGTGGATGCATAGTAGATCAGCAATTTAGGAGCCTGTCCTGCTTTCTGCTGGTACCAAGCCAAATAGTTACTGCTACCAAATAAAAGACTCTGACTGGACTTGCAGCGGATGGTGACATTGTCTCCTGCTGACACAGCCAAGGAGGATGGAAACTGTGTCATCAAGATATCTGCACAGGCACCTGCAATCAGGAAAACCAATATCATGTATAATTAAAACACAGAATTTATTACATAACCAATTAGTCATTTAATGTCCTTGTTTTGTGCCATATTGTTGAAGTACTATGCCATATGTTGAAGTACTATGACATAGAAAATATTAAACCATGGCACACATTATAAATTTCTTGTACACAAAGAAGAGACTCTGAAAATACTTTTCTCACCAGACACCCAGAGCAGCAGGGTCACGAGGACCTCTTTGTGTGGCTCCATCTTGCTCCTCTGCCTGTCTGATGATATTTAGTTCTCACTATCAAGACCTGGTTTATAAACTCCAAGCAGCTGGTCTGGGTTGGAGGGACCCATGCAAATCAGTCAGCAAACACAAAAGTAGATGCCTGGGCAGTATTGTGAGAGAGGCAGGTGTCAATAAAAAGGCAAATATACCATCACAGAAAGCCTAAGATAACACCTTATATGCTATCCTAGAGCCTTCATCCATTAGCTGATGGAAAGAGAGGCAGACACCCACAGCTAAACACTGAGCTGAACTCTGGAATCCAGTTGCAGAGAGGGAGGAGTGATGAGCAAAGGGGTCAAGACCAGGCAGGAGAATCCCACAGAAAAACCTGACCTGAACAAGGGGTGGCTCATGGACCCCAGACTGATATCTGGGAAATCAGGATAGTTCTGTTCCAGAACTCCTGAACGAGGAGGTCAGTTTGGAAGTCTGGACAATCTGTGGGGGGCCTCTGGTAGTGGATCAGTATTTATCCCTCTTATACAAATGGACTTTGGGAGCATCTCTGCACATGGAGAGATACTTTCTCAGCATAGACACTTGGGGTAGGGCCTAGGCCCTGCTCCAAATGATGACACAGACTTTAAAGATCCCCCGTGGAAGGCCTCACTCTCGCTGGGGAGTACAAAGGAGTTGGGATAGGAGGTGCAGGCATAGGGGAAGAGGGAGGGAGAGGGAACTTGGAAAAGGAAAATAATTAAATATCAATATCAAAACACGAAAAAAGAAGTAAATTATAAACTCACTATTATGTATAAAGTATAAGAAACAGAAAAATTATATATATATATATATATATATATATATATGTATGTATTTTATGGCAGTGAGTCAAGATTCACATCTGTAATCCCAAAATTGGAGAGACAGAAGCAGGAGCACAGTGAGTTTGAGGCAAGCTTGAGGTACCAGTTCTAGGACAGTCTAATCTATACATGGAGACAATCTTTCATGGCATTTGATATCTGAAGTTATTAATATATTAACATGTTAACAAGTTATCAATAAGCCTAGAATATTATTAAAAATTACATATGCATTTAAGCAATAAGCACTTCCCTTTCAGTTTTTATTAAATATATAATTTTATACATCAACTTTTCAGGTATAAAATGTTGAATTACTTAGATAAGCATACTCAAATCTTCTCTGTAAACTGCTAGTACACCATCATAAGAACGAGATGGTGTGTAGGTTGAATTTCCCAATGTCACCATCAAGAACATGACAGATAGCAGGCTGTGGTGGTGCACGCCTTTAATCCCAGCACTTAGGAGGCAGAGGCAGGCAGATCTCTGTGATTTTGAGACTAGTCTGGTCTACAGAGCTAGTTCCAGGACAGCCTCCAAAGCCACAGAGAAACCCTGTCTCTAAAAAACAAAAAAGAGAACATGACAGATGAGTAACTGCCCCAGTCAGTGTCTAACAAGCTGTCATATGCTCTCTATCTTTGCTAAATTTTGTTCATTACTTTGTGACAACTGCAGTGAGCTCAGAACATGCTTTCAAGTCATTTACTGATGCTCATTCATATTGAACACATGGAGAAGGGGTCTTAAAATTCCAAAGGCTCCAGTCATTAATCATGTGCTTCTCACAGTGTGTAAGGAGAGAGTATTGGTACTGAAAAGATAAAAATTCCATATGATTTTATAATATAAAATGCCCTATAGTCTTTAGTTACTTATCAGGTTTCCACAGTATGTCTGGGTGCATTAGATTATGCAGGCTGTGACTAAAGATGGACTATAAACATGCTGGCTGGAAACAATATGGATTGCTTTGCTCACAGCTTTGGAGTCAGGGAGTCTGAAGTTGATGGCCTTGGAACACAGCACCCTCTTCTATGGACACCACTGTAGATGGAGACAAAAGAAATGTTAGTCTTACGTTCATACTAACTTGAGACAGTGCAAGGCTGAACTGAGATTTTCTGTTCCATCACATAGAATCTTTTATTATCTGGGTGAGTATTTATGACTACCCAATATCCACAACAAGAAATGGTAGACATAGGAACATTTTCATTAACTAAAGCACTAGCATATTATCCTTTGTTAAAATAGCAACGAGGTATCTGAGAATGTGGGAATATAGTATT
This sequence comes from Cricetulus griseus, assembly GCF_003668045.3. NCBI lineage: Eukaryota > Metazoa > Chordata > Mammalia > Rodentia > Cricetidae > Cricetulus > Cricetulus griseus. Next base: position 61,152,513 of record NC_048601.1, read on the forward strand.
GCATTCAGATACATATAAGAGATTCTTAAACAGAATGACAGCCATGAAGAAAATTTACCTGCTCAAGGAGCCCAGAGTCATGCATGCTGCTTCTCTCAGGAGGGCCTTGCAGATTCTCTCAGTCTATATGAGATGAAGTTGGAGTAGAAGACTGTCACAGCTGTGGGCTCTTGTCACCTGTTCTAAAATAAATCCATTAGTAACCTGTCAGCTTCATCATACTTGGATAGCATAGTGGTAGAAAAATAATAGAGATGATGCCAGCATCTTCTTTTTTAATTTTTTATGTCTAGGGTGTCTGGGATGCCTACTTGTCTGTACAATACATGTTCCTGGGGCATATAAAAGACAGAGAGATAGTAAGATCCCCTGAAACTGTACTCATAAATCATGAGCTACCATGTGGGTACTGGGAATTGAACATAAATCCTCTGGAAGAATAGTCAGTAAATTCTCTTAAACAATTGGGCATCTCCCCAGCCCACAAATGCTTTCTTAGTAAAAAGAAATGATGGAAAATGAGGAAAATTCCTAAAATATGAAGACCTGTGCACTGCTCAAGGCTATTGTCATGATCCAGCATGTCTCAGCCTTAATCCATGAGGTTCTGCCTGAATAGGGGTGTGTGGACCTAGTAGGTCTTAGCAACCCAGCAGCGATAAAGACCAAACAGGCATCTTGTCATCTTCAGAGAGCTCTCAGTTCCATGTTGTAGAGCTAGAGTCACTTCTTTATTAGCCATCTTTTCTGCTGTTTCTTAACCATCCTGCCAATACCATGAGGGAAGCATTTCTCTCTTCTCTCTGCTCTGGCCGCTTGCCGCTAACTCCTAACTATCTGTCCTTACAAGTTACTCACACACCTCTGCTCTTCTTGCCCAGGTGAGGGCTTATTCAGATGTTTAGGCACACAGAGATGCAAATTAGGAGGCATATTACCCTGAGGCCATGGTAAACAATAGTAGCCTTACTGGCATTAACAATAGAATAGTGGGTTGGAGCTTTCTGTTGCTCCATGTTAGTGAAACCCAAGGCTGGATCTCAAAATATTCCATAGCAGAAATATTTTGGTTCCCCACAGGCTATAACTCAGGAAGAGGAAGGCAGTGGAAAGAGAAGGATGTTTGAATGGCTTCTAAAGATTCTTTGTGCCCTGTAAAGATTGTTCTTCATTCAACCTGAGATGTGAAGCAAATTGCTTACACATGAAAATTACTTCATTTGAAACCAGGAGTTTGTAGTTAATCTTGCTTTTCTCTCTTCTTAGTTCAGAGACTGGGGGTGGGGGACCTTTATGATGCAGAATCCAGTTTTCCTCTCTGTTATGACTGGAGAGCCTTATTCCATTTCTGGAAAATCCACATCAGTAAAGACATAACTTCCAGGCACACAGGCTTGTGTCCTTGTCTCTCTTTGTTGCTGTGATAGAACACCTACAAAAGCAAATTGAAGAATCTTTGTCCTTACTTGGGAACATAGATTGTTTGGGAACACACTTCAAGCATAAAGCTATTAAAATGTGGAAGACAAAGTGAAGGAGCTTGAAGCAGTTGTGCTCACATCACAACCACAACTAAGATGCAGAGTGAAAGATGCTAAAGCTCAGCTACTTTTCTCCATTTTGTGCGGGTTAGGAACCACATTCAGGCCATAGTCTTGCAAACAGGTGAATGAATTTTCCAACATCAATTCACCTAATGAAGATAATTTCTCACAGACATTCCCAGAGACTAATCTTAAATTAGATTATCTCACAAGTATGTGTACATACACATGTACCTTAGCAATTCCTCTACCTCAATCATTTACCATATCTTTATATTATATAAATTAAAATCTCTTAGTAATACTGAAATATATATGAGTAGTAACTATTGTCCCCTTACCTATTAATAGACCATCATGTTTATTCCTTCTGATTACAACTTTTTACACATTTATTTAGGCTCACTTCCTTTTTAATATCGATGTTCACCAAAGGCATCTTAGATCCCAGCACACATTCTCACTAAATCCAGGAAAGCTTCCAAAAAACTATTTTTCCACAATATATTGAGACAAATGGCCACTTCAGAGAGACCTGAAATCATGAGGAGAGAAAGGTTGATCATAAGACAAAGATGGCAGGGAAGGTCAAGTCACTGACACACAGAACTTAAATTCAGTGCTGTATTCTGGAGAGGCATGCTATGAAAAAGTGAGCTTTCCCTCTCACTTACTTGCCAAGATAGCACACACTCTAAGCCCCGGGAACACAGCTAGAAATTTGTATTAGTGTCTGAGCTCCTGTTCACTCTCAGACTTGTCCACATGTAGCCTCCTGCAACCCATCAAAACACATCAGAATTTTCTTTCTTCTCTGATTCCCAGGGAGAATTATGTCTTATTATGTCTTATTGCCTTATGATTCTCTGTAGCAGTCTGTATCTTGGGCAATAGACGTTGATCTGTGACCTCCTTTTTCCTATGGGTTTAGCATACAACATAACAAGGTTGATGAGTTTAAAATTTGTTCAATCTCTTCCTTTTTATTAAGATGAGGTGGCTTCATCTAGGTACCCCACATGCAGAAATAGAAGTTTTAAGGCTCTGTTCCATTAATTTTCTCAATTGGGTATACTACCTCACTGATTTCTCAAACAAGATTTGGAATGTGGGAATATTTATGTTCTGTATGTGTGTTAATGTGTTTTGAGTGAGAATGATCATCCCTGTGGTTGCTGCACATTCAGAATGGAGAGGAGTCACAGTGTCTGATTTCCCTGAGGAAATCAGCCTCTTCACACTTTCATTTGCTCTAGATTGTTAGTTTTAATTTAAGCACCAATATCACTTTGAGTTGATATTTTTTTAAATGAAAACAATACTGTGTCATCTTTACTACACGCAAAACATGTGAGGGGACCACTTCCTACATAAACTAGATACATGCGTTCTAGTGGAATCACATTCTATTATATAAAAGTAACCTCAGTGTGCTTCTAAAATTTGTCCTGTGTTTCTCATTATAAATAATGATGTTTTAATGGACATATTTGTCTAGTGATGGCTTCCATGAATAACCCAAGCTGTGAAATGAAACAGTTTGCCCAATGATTCTCTAGATTTTTTCTTCATTGGTGCACTTTTGATCTAATAGATCACATGCTTTTCATTTTCAAAAAATGGTGGTGGCATAACTGGATACAGACATGTAGAATATTATAGATAGATCCATATCAATCACCATGCACAAAACGTTAAGTCCAAATGGAACAAAGACCTCAACAAAAATCCAGACATACTGAAACTCTTGGAAGAGAAAGTGGGAGGTACCCATGAACAAATTGGTACAAGAGAATGCTTCCTAAGTATAACTCCAGTACAACAGACAGTGAGACCAACAATTAATAAATTGGACACCCTGAAACTGAGAACCTTCTGTAAGGCAAAGGACACAGTCAACAAGAGAAAACAGTAGCCCACAGAGGGAAAAGATATTCACCAATCCCACATATGACAGAGGGCTGATCTCGAAAATTTAAAAAGAACTCAAGAAGATAGTCTCCAAAACAAAAAGTAATCCAATTAAAAAGTAGAATGCAGAACTAAATAGAGAATTCACAATAGAGGAGTCTAAAAAGACTAATAGACACTTAAGAAAATGTTCTACATCCTTAGCCATCAGGGAAATGCAATCAAAACATCTCTGAGATACTATCTTACTCCTGTCAGAATGGCTAAACTCACAAACACCAATGACAGTTTATTCTGGAGAGGATGCTGGAGAAAAAGGAATACTCTTCCACTGGTGGTGGGAGTGCCATCTTGTATAGCCACTTTGGAAATCAGTATGGTGACTCATCAAGAAAATGGGAATGAGTCTAGCACAAGATCCAGCAATTCCACTCCTAGGCATATACCCAAAATAAGCACATTCATACAACAAGGACATCTGTTCAACCATGTTCATAGCAGCACTATTTGTAATCGCCAGAAACTGGAAGCAGCCTAGATGCCCCTCAACCAAAGAATCGATAGAGAAAATGTGTGGTACATTTACACAATGGAGTACTACTCAGCGGAAAAAAAAAAAAACAATGGAATCTTGAAATTGGCAGGAAAATGGATGTAACTCGAAGAAACCATTCTGAGCAAGGTAACCCAATCACAAAAAGACAAACATGGTATGTACTCAAAAGAGACTAACTTTGTCCCCTGGAGAAGGGGAAAGGTTCACCATCCCCTGAGCAAATTGAGAACATGGGAAGAGGGGGAGGAAGCTATGAGAGTGAGAAGGGAAGAAAAGGAAGGAGGTCATGAGGAAGCAGAAATTTTGAGTCAGGTGTAGATTAGAAGAAAGGACATATGACAGGTAGGATTTTAGTTGGTGGGGTGGTAGAGGAGGAAGGGAGGGAGAAGGGAACTGGGATCGTCATGTAATTCC